>NC_138497.1:60866557-61019057 GCF_964252035.2 Podarcis erhardii
ATAAAAGGCCAGATGTATGGTATTGTGCAAGGCAACTGGGCAACATATCAGTTATGTTCTAACAAACGAAAATATTAAAGGAATTTAGTGTATTCAAATGCAAGTGTTTGTACAGTGATTTCAGTGTTTGAGAGGGCCAGTTCTGATTGTATTGTTTGCCCTTCACAGAAGTTCCAAGAAGGCAAGAATCTCTGCTTTCAAGACCTTTTCTTCAAAATCCAAAATAATATTTCTCTACAGCTTTTTCTCTACGGAGAAAAAAAGAAACGTTACATTGGGCACAACCTGATAAAATCCATTGGAAATGTTGAGAAGTGTATCAGACCTGTTTTAAATCAGACTAGGTTAGGATTACAGTATGTGGTCTGGTTTGTTTGTTCTCTGCAGACTGAGGTCTGCTACTTGTGATCAGATTGTGCTGCCCACATGAGGGTAACAGAGTTACTGTATCTGATCTGAAGGCTTTGCACAACCTTGTCTGCCTCTTGAAAGCCAGGCGTGTCGAAACTCTTCCGCAGCTGACCTAGTCCCGGGGAAATGGCTCGGTCTCATTCTCCACCAGCATTTCAGAGGTTAATTTCACAGAGGGATCAGATTACTTTGTAGGGCCGTTTATAGTATTCACCTTCTAGCTAGCTTGCTTCTTTCCCAGCCTCGTGCGGAGCCACTGTGTGTGCTGTTAGGAGAAGCAGCCTTGTTTTCTCCTGTGTGTCACCGGGCGTCCCAAGATCGCAAACTCTTTTTTTTTTACCCCTTCCTGCTGGAGTGTTTTTATGGCACCCAAATGAAGGTGTCAACCTGCAAAATAAATCTGGCCCCTTTCTCTAGAGTTCTTCATGGGCAGCAAAGTGGAGAAATGCTTTGGCCTAGGGACCTGGCAAGGTAGGAATATTCTTCTTTTTTGCACTTCGAATAAGGATGGTCTTCATGTGGTGGGTAAAGGGAGAGTAGTAAAGGAGGAATGTTGAAATTTTTATTTGAGTAGGTGACTGAATCTTTGCAACACTGGCGTAAGAATTCTCCTTGCTGAAATGCCGTAAGCTACGGCACCGAATTGAAGTTGGAACAATGAATGAAATCTGACTTTTATTACTTTGATTTTCAATGTAATAACACATTTTAGGGGGGGATGTGTGCAGTTGACAGATGGCAACCTTGGGGTCCTTCGGAGGAATGGCAGTATATAAATGAAATACCGGTAAATAATCTAAATACACAATTAAAATTGCTCCCTACTGTGGAAGTAGAGAGTCAGAATGTTTTTTAAAAAATGCTTTTTTTTGCAACTTACTACACTTATATTCACTTATTAGTCAAAACATCTAACAATAAGGATATTTTGAACAGTCAGGTTTTTAAAACATCTCTCTCCTCCCCCCCCCCCGCCCATATGTATGTGTGTGTAACAACAGAGTTATTGTTCAATGACTGTAAATTGGGACTAGTTTCAAACCCACATTGCTGTGTGGTCTGCAGCAAGTATTGCGTACAAAAACGGGAACAGCAACTATCTCAGAGGGATTGTTGTGATGGCAAACACAGCAAAGACTTCGCAAGTCAAAGAATAATGTTCCAGCAATTCCAGACTTCTTTTGCTTGATGTGCTTTCCCTTCCCTATCCTGCAGGTGGAGACTTTCTTTGAAATCTCTCTGCCCATGCTTCTGTTCCCTGGGATAAAAACCTGCGGTCTCCTCTACAGTTTGCTTTGTCTACCTGGCTGAAATCTGCTCAGATTCTCCAGTTTCCCATAGCAAATACAGTCACATTGTGTCCCAGTCCAGGTGCTTGAAACTGGACTTGTGATAGTTTTAGACAGCTAGGCAGATCAGTCTTGTATCCATACTGGTATCCCCTATATGAGGACAGGCCACCAGGAAAGCCTCACATTGTAAAATTAGCAATGTACCTTATTCCTGTATGTAAGTCTAGATGGAAATGTGCCCTAGTGGAGACCGGCTATTGTGGCATGTTTGTTTCTTACATTTCTATTCTCCCTTTCCTGCCAAAGAAGCCAGGGAGGCAGACCACAAAACATTCCGAAAAGCTTTTAAAATTGTTGTATACTTGGAATCTACAAGTATGTTCCTTTTATTCTTGCTTGCTTTTATTTGCTTGTGAACCACCTTGGCATTCTCAAAATGAAAGGCAGTATCTAAATTCTGTTATTAAAAATGATGGTAATGATGATGACACCTCACAAAAATTGGTATCCTGTTGTTAGGCGGCTTTCTGCTGGACTCTGTGCCTGACTTGTACCCAATCTACAGGTGAAGCACATTGCCTTTTGTTTTGCTTGTTGCTGTTTTGAGTGCAAGAGTCGAGTTACCGTTCAGTGGGAGCAGGTCTTGTAAATTTGATGCAAGAAAGACAACATCCCAACATATGATAGACCAGTTAAACTGCATTGTTTCCTTCCTTCATTGTTTAGGGATGCTTTTAATGTTTGATGTATCATAGTATTTTAATATTCTTTTGGAAGCCGCCCAGAGTGGCTGGGGAGGCCCAGCCAGATGGGCGGGGTATAAATAATAAATTATTATTATTATTATTATTATTATTCATAGTAGACTCTTGGCCACATATGCAAACTTGTGCTAAACCAGACTCAGATGAATATATCAACTAGTGTAAGTTTTCAGGTGGTCAGAAAACATCATACAGGTGCCACATTATACCCATTCCACATTTGTAAGAACTCAATTGTTTACGTACTGTGGCAGCACTACACACTGGAACTCCCTGCCTATTGAGATCAAGCAAGCACCTTCACTGTACTCCCTTTGCTAAAATCATTCGTGTTTAGACAAGCCTACCCAGATGTATAGAAAGTTAAGGTAATTTTAATCCATTTTTGTATTTAAACTTTTGTACATCTTAAAGTTAGGGACACGGGTGGCGCTGTGGGTAAAACCTCAGCGCCTAGGGCTTGCCGATCGCATGGTTGGCGGTTCGAATCCCCGCGGCAGGGTGAGCTCCCGTCTTTCGGTCCCAGCTCCTGCCCACCTAGCAGTTCAAAAGCACCCCTAAGTGCAAGTAGATAAATAGGTACCGCTTTATAGCGGGAAGGTAAACGGCGTTTCCGTGTGCTGCGCTGGTGCCGGCTCGCCAGGGCAGCTTCATCACGTGACCCGGAAGTGTCTCTGGACAGCGCTGGTCCCCGGCCTCTTAAGTGAGATGGGCGCACAACCCTAGAGTCGGACACGACTGGCCCGTACGGGCAGGGGTACCTTTACCTTTACCTTTTTACATCTTAAAGTATTATTGTGGTTTCCCCACCCCACTTGATTTTCTTCTTTTGCCGATTTGAGGTTTTTTACATAAGTGGTACAGAAATGTTACAGATAGGTAGCCGTGTTGGTCTGCCATAGTCAAAACAAAACAAATTCCTTCCAGTAGCACCTTAAAGACCAACTAAGTCAGTTCTTGGTATGAGCTTTCGTGTGCATGCACACTTCTTCAGATACACTGTGTATCTGAAGAAGTGTGCATGCACACGAAAGCTCATACCAAGAACTGACTTAGTTGGTCTTTAAGGTACTACTGGAAGGAATTTGTTTTGTTTGGTACAGAAATGTTATTAAATGAATAAATAACCTGGGTGGCCCAGCCGGTGGTGGACAACGTGAGCAGCCATGCTACAAAAATCTGGAGCAGTGTCCCCTACCTGTTCATTCCCTCTCTCATCTTGATGTAACTCTTACCTTGCTTGATGGACAGTCACTGAGTTTCTGCATACTGCTTCAGGGTATACTCAGATAGGCCTAACTGACTGAGACCAATTTGATCGCAATTCCAGAAACTGTCTGCAAATATGTATGGGATTTGGATCCCAGCTGCTGCCCACTAGCAGCTTCATAATGACTCCTGGCTCTCACTCTGTCACAGCTGCGACACTTCAGTCTTCCATATAAATTATGTGTGTATTTGGTGTTGGTCTCTATGTGGCTGTTAACAAACTGGGTGGTACTGTATAATGCAGGTTCAGTGCATTTTAAAAGAAAACTCTGCAATAAGTGCAGGAGGCAGTGGCAGGCATCTGCTGTGTACTGGCTACACATCTAGGAACAGCTGGGTGGGGGAATTGTGCAGCAGTCCCTTTCCCAAACCAAACATTTGCTTCCAAGCAACCCCAGGAGAATGATTTCAGCTGTGTGTTTGCATTGCTTTGGGTGTGCTTGCTATCATGTAGAGAAATGTGTGAGACAGTCACTACTTTGATATAGCCAGCAAAAAGCTCTGAAATCTGGTGGCAGTTGTTAGTTCTTGTACAGTTGTTTGTTTGGAGATTTTTTTTAAAGAACAACAAGCAACATCAAGACAAAATAAGAAGTAATGTAATATAATTATTAGCAGATGATGATGATGCTATGTTTAACATTTTTTTCCTCTTCAAAGTAGGTAGCCATAAACTTAAGATCCATTGGCAACATGATAGTTTTCTGTATACTTCATCATGATATTGCAGTTTTATAGAATTTAGAATCATAGAGTTGGAAGGGTTCCCAAGGGCCATCTAGCCCAGCCCCCTGCAATGAGGAATCTCAGCTAAAGCATCCGTGACAGATGGCCATCCAACCTCTGGTTAAAAACCTCCAAGGAAAGAGAGTCCACCACCTCTCATGGGAGTCTGTTCCACTGCTGAACAGCTCTAACTGTCATAAAGTTTTTTCCAAATGTTTAGTCAGAATCTCCTTTCTTGCAGCTTGAGGCCATTGGAGTCCCACCCTCAAGAGCAGGAGAAAACAAGCATGCTCTCTCCTCAATGTAAAAGTCCTTAAGATTTTTGAAGATAGCTATCATATCTTTTTTCAGTCTCTCTTTTTCCAGGCTAAACAAACCCAGCTCCTTCAAGCGCTCCTCATAAGGCTTAGTTTCTAGACCCTTGATCATCTTGGTGGCCCTCCTGCACACGTTCCAGCTTGTCAACATCTTTCTGAAACTGTGGTGCCCAGATTTGGACACAGTATTCCAAGTGTGGTCTAAGGCAGAATAGAGTGGTACTATTATTTCCCTTGATCTGGACACTATACTTCTATTGATGCAGCCTAGAATAGTATTAGCTTTTTTTTTTTCCTGCTGCATCACATTTTTTACTCATGTTCAGCTTGTGGTCCACCAAGACCCCTAGATTCTTTTCACATGTACTGCTGGTAAGCCAGGTGTCTCCCATCTTATATTTGTGCATCTGATTCTTCCTGACTAAGTGCAGACCCTTACATTTGTCCCTATTGAAGTTCATTTTGTTAGCTTGTGCCCAGTTCCCCAATGTGTTAATGTCATTTTGAATTCTGCTTGTCTTCTACAGCATTAGCTACCCGCTCCCCCAGTTTGGTGTCACTTGCAAATTTGATGAGCATCCCCTCAATTCCTTTATTCAAGTCATTTGTAAAGATGTTAAACAATGGACCAAGGATAGAACCCTGCAGCATCCCACTTGTCACTTTTTCCAGGATGACGAGGAACCATTAATGAGTACTCTTGGGGTTTGGTCAGTCAACCAGCTACAAATCCACCTAACAGTTACCTCGTTCAACCCACATTTTACCAGCTTCCTCGCCAGAATATCATGGCGGACAAGTTTGTAATTCCATCAAAAAAGAGATTGGTTTGGCATGACTTATTTTTGAGAAACTCACGCTGGGTCTTTGTAATCACAGCATCCTTTTCTAAATGCTCACAGACCGACTGTTGAATTATCTGTTCTAGGACTTTTCCTGGTATCAGTGTCAAACTCACCTGGGTCTTCCTCCCCCCCCCCCTTTTGAAGATGGGGACAGCATTTGCCCATCTCCAGTCTGTAGGGACTTCACCTGTTCTCCAAGAATTCTCAAAGATAATTCTCAAAGGCTCTGAAATAACATGCACAAGCTCCTTTAGTACCCTTGGATGCAGCTCATCAGGCCCTGAAGATTTGAATGCATTTAAAGTAGCTAGGTATTTCCTTACTACCTCTTTTCCTATCTTGGGCTGATGTAGCCTATTTTACATAATCTGAGGAAAACATAGCTGCATATGTCCCTGATCTGTATATGAAACAAAATAATTCCACACTATATATACATCAAATATTTGTTTTTAGATCATGTTGTGATCATGGAAATCACTGCTGGCTATGTCCACGCACCTTCCATTTCATTTCTACATCCATGTTAAAAAAAGAAGTCATGAGTGGAGTGTGTGTGTGTGATCCAACTTTTACTATTCTTTGTTTTATGAGTTATTGCAAACTACTTTGAAAAATTTTGAACTGAAGCATGATGCAGAAATGACTTCAATAATTAATAGGTTTCTCTTTTGATTTATATTAAGCCAGCAGAAATCCAGCCTATCAAACATCTTGGCAGGGCTTTATTACAGTGAGGGAAGCTCAGGAATTCTTAGATATTCTGGCATTTTTTCACATTGTAACGTAAGCGCTGATATAGTTCTGCAGTCTTTCTCTTTTCTTCATAAAATGCTCTTTTTTGGTGATTTCTTCCATTCCTAACAACTCCCAACAGACCAGGCTCTTGTGTTTTTATCTCTGAAATATTTTCTCTCTGGGATGTTGCTTAGGTTATAGGTAGGCTGGAAGCTTACAGCTGCCTCCCCCCATTGTTAAGAAGTAATTGTGCACTTGAGCCCAGAGTTATAAATGATGCCTTAAGGCAAATCTGGTACCCTTTCTCTGTGTGGGGGGGAAGAACTGACTATGGAAATAAGATATTAAAGGTCTGCTATGAGGAGAAGCGTCATTGGAGGCTTGGTGGAATGGAAATAGGGTATAGCCTGATAAAACACTTCACTATGCCATTTATTTTAAGCAGACAATTGAGGGTGTCATCCTTTGTCTCCTAGGAAGTTGTGGGCCAGTGTATAAATTAATAAGTTTTGTGTGCTCTTTTACTTAGTTATTTTATTTTAATGTTGGAGTCATCATTCATGACACATTAGAAGCATAGGGCTGGTTCGAGATGGTCTGTTCCATGGATGGAAAGTCCTCTTCCATTTACACAGAGATCCAGGAGAGGAAGCACATTTGAGAAAGGGAACGGGAATCAATCTTTGCCAAGTCCCCTTTCAGCCCGTATGCACTGCCTCTCAGCAACCACCTCAGGGTAGGGTGGGAACTGCAAACATTATGGATATACGTGTGTGTGTGTGTGTGTGTGTGTGTGTGTATACACACCACTTAATTCTAAAAATATAAGCATGTTGCATATCATATGATAAACTTAAACAGCAATAAAACCAGACCTTTAAAACAGTAGACATAATACATCTATCACAATAATTGACAATACATATATTAACTAAAAAATAAGTGACTAAAAGCCACCACTGCAGTGATTTTGTATGGCAAAAAGGAACATGAGAACTGGACCTCATATAAGGGGGAGGGAGGTGATTTTGGGAAGAGAAAATCTAAAAAGGCCAGGCCACTGAAAAGAATGTGCAGTCCACTGCTGTATATAGTATAAAATGGGAGCAGTCTTGGCAGTAATAAACTGAGCTATTTATGTCCCATACTTCTGTACAACTTTAAAATTGTTCAGTCTATAGCAGCAAGACTTTCAGTTGACTGTGATGCTCAGCACTTTCTGCCCTGAGATATAGGAATACACCAGATGTACATAGTCTTGAACCAGCTGAATTGTAAGCACTTTTAAATCTCAACAGTTTCAGTGAGACCCTTTGTCATAAGAGAATCAGCAGTGAATCTTTGATGTTCATTCCAGTCAGGAGACTCACACAAATATTTAGAATTAAAACATGAATTCAACACAGCTACCCATGAGAGTAATATGTCTGAATGAAATCTTTGCATAGTATTCTGATCTCTTTTCTGTAGGTTAGTGTTAATCCTACCTTTGGGTTTGACACTTTACTACTTCCTGATTTATCTCCTGTCCCTTAAGGCATTTCGGAAAGCTTTGTGTTGAATGATTCCCAGAAAACAAGTTCCACTAGTTACGAATTATTCTCCAAGCATAAGTGCAAGCTGAAGAGAAAAAGCTTATCCTATTACACTGAGTTTTCATTTTCAATTTGAGAAATATCCCAATCTCTCTAAAAATGCACTTCTATTATTCTCTACTGTGATCTTTGGATAGTGGAGTTTATAACTTAAATCAGCTGATAGTAATGTTGGTGGCTAACAGCATAGTGAAGATTGAAAAGAGCAGAAGAGACAGGAGGGGCAGTGTATTTAAGAACCAATAAATGAGCTGTGATAAGGGAGACAGAGAGACTGTTTCTCCTCAGCATTTTCAGTTCTTGAGCAATGCCTTCGCCTAAAAAAAAATCTTATCATTGCCAAATCTTCTTTTAACATGTATTTTAATTTCTTTGAAGCATTCTGTTATGCTGGTAGTTGCTTAGTGAATTCTTAATCAAATCTGTACACTGTTGGTCTTGGAATAATATCAGTATTAGATTTTAGTAGCAAAAAAAGATTACACAATTCAGTACAGAAGCATCCTTAACCCAGCTGAAAGTAACTTTAGGCGGATGCTGCATGTGAAAACTCGTGCCACAATCAACTTAAGTATCTTTTTCATCACATGCTTAGGAAGACTGAGAAATCAGTAGGTATGAAAATATTTAGACTGAAAACCATATGGATGTTGCAGACTCTGAATGCAACATTCTCTCCGCCCACCCCTCCCAGTGTGTACCTCTGCATACCTGATAGTGTGTATAGGAGAGGAACTGGTGCTGACTCACATGTCAGCAAGATGAGAATGGGCAGAGCTGTCTGAATGGGCCAGGGACAACTGAAACAGCAGAGCCACTGTATTCAACCGCCCCCCTCCCCCGGCTACTGTCAATCAGGAAAGAAAAGGGTGCATGTGCCCATTTTTGTTGCATCAAATCAAGGGTTGTTGCAGATTAGGAACCAACGATTCCCTTGGGGGAATCCTACCCCAACCCTGCCCCAAAATGACTCACTTTGGGGTTTCTTGCTATATTCTGCCAGTGGGAAGGCTGCTTATGGCTAGCTTGGGCAGAGGTTGTACCTACACTGCAGCAAATCCCCAACCCCCCTGGTAACTGAGAGAAGCCCCTCACCCTTTTTTGAACACCCTTGTGGAGTGTTCCCTCAGCCTCCTCTCTTCTCCCCTCTCCTTGGGAGTGCTCTGGCCAGCCACAGCTGCCTCCGCTGGTCTCTGAGCTACCCCCCTGCCCCAGAGAGAGGTGCCCCCTCCCACTGCCCCACAGGGGCCTGGGAAGCACCCCCTGGCCAGCACCAGAGACGCCATTCGCCTGGGGAGCTTGTAGCCAGGGCTGCGGCAACAAACAGTTGTGCAAGCCTTTGGGAGGCAGGGATGCTAGAGGGCATCAGAGGAGGGAGGAAAGGAAAGAGGGACAGAGACCAGTGTTGCCCATTACACCCCTGACCATCATCAGCGTGTGGATAAGAGAAAAAAATCATGATTACAGTGGTACCTCGGGTTACATACACTTCAGGTTACATACACTTCAGGTTACAGACTCTGCTAACCCAGAAATAGTACCTCGGGTTGAGAAATTTGCTTCAGGATGAGAAGAGAAATCCTTTCCAACAACCCTGTCATGTTCACATTTTGCCTTCTATTTATGGACATTTCCATTTGAGTTGGCTTTGATAATCATATTAACTACATACACACACACACACACACACACACACACACACACACACACACCAAGCTCTGCCATGAGTGTGTGTTTGTGTATTCATTCTGTGCAACTGTTTTGGAGCTGAAATCATGACATCATTTATTCTTCAGACTAATGATTCAACATTTTGATATAAACCCCATGCAGTCATTGTTATCGTTCCTAGAATTCCTCGTGCCGTGATGTCAGCATCTGATGGGTGTCCCAAAGAAAAACAATGGAAACAGCTATTCTCACTTTGTTTTATAGTACAGTTTAAGACGCTTTGTGGTTTTTCTCAGAAGAATTTCTCTTTTAGGCTGTGATGTCTTATATCTGTCATTGAACAAATTAATAGCTAATGTTTTAGGAAGAATCACCAAGTTTCCAGTTGAAATGTTGCATGCCCGTGTAGTATAAAATAGCCTTCTTTTGGTACTAATGGGAGAGTTCCATATTAAACTTGGACTATTAATATCTGACTTGGTTGGTGATACACGTGTAAATATGTCACACCTTTATCCAGGTCAGTAAACATCCAAAAAGCACCTGTATATTACTCTTATTCCTCTTGCTTGAAATAGAAGAGACATGGAGGATTTCTGTTTGTGGGAGACAAAATACACCTTCATGTTTCCAGTAGACAAGCCATGCAAACAAACAAAAGGTAGTAATTATGCATCCTGGCAAAATGATGATGGACTGTACCATATTAAACTTACCTTTTTCAGTTGTGTGTACACATGTGGTTTTGGTATTTGCAGAGCTTTGGATAGTTTGTCTGTTGGGAATCAGGTTTGTTTCTTCCACCAACTGGTATTTAAAAGGATCCAATTTGTTATATTCCTTTTCTGAAGAGGCTGGATTCCTGTGGTTGGCTGCAGTGAGCATGCTAAATCTAGCAAAGTTTGTAAACAGAAAATTTGGCATGGGAGGAATATGATAGTATGAGCAGAATACAGTGGTGCACTTGCCAACACTACACAAGAACCTTTAATCGAGGTCAGATTTTAAGTTGAGAGTTACTTCTGAGCATGTCACCAAAAATATGCAATTTGCATATGGTACTTTTTTATGGCAAATGCGATGGACTTCAACCATTGTGTATGCGACATTGCCCTATGTATAGCCAATGAAGAGCTACTCTTTGTTGTAAATTGAAACTTGGGAAAAGTAAAAGCTAATGGCTCAGAGCCTCAGAGAAGCTACCACCTCTACAGATTTAAGTTTTCTGGTTGTAGTGTTTACAGTGTTGAGTTTGACTGTGGAATCCTATTTTCAAAACCTCACTGACTGGATAGCTTTTGGAAATCACAGTTTTTCAGGTACACCTAACTTACAGGATTTCAGTGACGATAGATGACTCAACCTACTATTGAAAGAAGTATGGGCTTGAGACTTGATTAATACACAAATGTAAAGAATCAGTTATGATGTTGGAGACCCAAATAATTCTAAGTGTCTTAGAGGTAAGGCAGGCAGAAGACTAACTTGGCTAAAGGCTTCTGGTTAACGATGTACTAGCCAGTGATAGTGCTTTTTTAACCTTTAATTGCTATACTAATCTGCATGTTTAAACATGTCTTTTATCTTTCTGGTAATGTTCTTCCCATTTTTTGTGGCTGCCTGTTGTGTATTAGGAATCTGGCAGTGAAATGTTTGTTAAGGACCAGTTGAGATTGTTTTTGGGGGGCTCCCAAAGTTCACAGGAAACTAGTATTTTGGCTGAAACAGAACAGATTCTTGGTTAATATTTGAGGTCTTAAAGAGTTTTGGTTAAGATTTGGATATTTAGAAAAATCTCCCCTCCCTTCTGGGATTGAGTCCGTGCTATTTGTCAGAATCCTTCATTCTTCACTTGGCACCTGCAATTTTTATTTAATTGTAGGCTGGAGTACAATTTGTGTTCTTAAACAAGTTCAGTCCTATATGAGGACTTACCTCAGTCATCTTATGAGGCTTCATTTCTTCTCTTTCAAATTGTAATGTCTTACCTGTCTGATTGAATTTCAGCTTTATTTTCAGTTTTAAAATGGCTTTCCACAACAGGAAGGAAAATGACTATGTCTCTCAGCACTCACATAATTTTCCAGCATTGAAAGTAGATTTCATTTGATTGATCAAGTGACTAAAAGGAAATAAGACAGGGTCTCAAGTTATGGCTGAGTGGACTTTTGTTGGCATCAGAAGTTATTGATTGCCCAGCTAAATTACAAAGATCTTATCATTGTTCACCGAGCATAGAGTGCTGTAATTAGGAGGGCTCTTACATTTCCCTTCCTTTCCATTTGCGTTTGAATGCAACCACTGAGAAACTGAAGCAAGGGCAACATTTTAAAACAATATGTGTAATGAAGTGGTTTAAAATTGGTATAAAGCTACATTCTGGAGTTGGTTTCTACTGAGGAGAAGAGTGCTTGCGTGCATTCTTAGATCTATCAAACATTTTGCTGTCCATAATTTTCATGAGCTTGCTCTTCTATTGGTTAGATTATATTCTGTTTGCAGTTCATTAGGAAGACTATGTTTGCTGGAAGGAAAGGAATATTAATGGTGTAATAACACAGAAATATTATGAAGCAACTACTGTGTACTATGTTTATACCTTTCTCCAGTTCTGCAGCAGCTAATATGTTAATTGGCTGCTATCTAAGTAAAAAGTAAAGAACACTGCCAGTTCTTTCACCATGATTAAGGATGTGAACCATGGAAGTAGAGTCCTTTTCCTCCACTCTTTCCCCCCCTTGCATGCAGAATTCACTGATGGTTTTAACTATGGTTAGTTGTTAATCTCTCTCCCTCTCCAAATTGTGTGTCTGTGTCAGGTGATAGTGATCCTATTATTTATTGCTGACTGACACAGTTTAACTCAATGCAAGGTTAATAACAAAAATAAACACGATTGAGGCTAATCAGGGGCCCAGTTTTTGCATTCACTGTGAACCAGAACTGAAATAACATGTTGGAAGAGTGGCTAAAGCAAACTGGAAGGTAGGGGGGCATTTTTCTGAGAGCAATGAGGAGTCTGCAAGACAGCAGCTCATGCCCCATTTCCAAGCTATGATTTGGAGATAAAAGATACAGTATCAGAACCAGACCTTAGTCTGGAACAACTTCCATTGAAATTGGTGAAACTTAACCCCAGGGGTATGAGTTTAGAGTGTGCCTATCCCAGCTGTCCTTTACGCGATATGTCCCAAAACATATTGCAAACAGCTGGGCCACTGCCTAATAATTCTCTAGGGCCTTTTCTGAAGACTTTTAAAATATTATATTCCTGTTTACAAATCTCTCCACTAGTAGTTCATATTTAAATCAGTTCATGTGTTATCAGTTACAACTTTTGCATATGTGCTTTTATTCTATGTTGCATTCCATGCTCGGAGGATTTAAAAAACACACTATTGTCTCTTGCTTGAAGAGGCAAGTCTTACATAGTAAGTCTTTGTTTTTGCGCATGGTGTAACTTTAGAAACTGAATCCAGCTGGCAGCTCCTGAATGAATTTCTGCTTCATCTCCGCCTTCCCCCCGCCAACCCCAACTGAGTTTAGAAGTGATACTGCATATCTAGCTCTTGAGAGGTTGATGAAAGGGCATATCATCCTGTCAGGTACACTTAATAAGAGCACCCGGTGGCTTGCACAGAGAGGCCTTCTGTATGAGATCACATTTGTCTTTGAACCGGTAAAGATTTGCTTCATGTGTTACTCTTTCCAGAAGCTCTTCCTGAGTGCTATATAGGCCGTGGCCTCACACAGAGTCAGGCCATTGGTCCACCTCAGTTGTGTGGTCAGGAGCAAGCCCCTAGCTCTTTGCCCCTTCTGTAACTTGTAACTAGTAATCGTCTGCCTCACAGGATTCCCAACAGACAAACCACTGTAAATCACTCTGAAAAATGATAAAATAACTGGTAGGTAATAGAAGTAAGTCTGTGCCAGAACATTGTAGAGAAATACCAAGCTCCAAGTGGTTCATTTCACTTTAGCAAAAATCCAGAATGAAGCTCATTGCCCACCTTCCTCAAAATTGCCATCTTTTCTCTTACTTTCTGCGTAAAAATCTGATAGCATGATTTTGTGTTGTGTAAAAGTAAGAAAGCTACAACAGCAATAACGTCAGCGTTCTTTAAAAAAAAAGCACTTAGGGAAGTTGCCTGAATTAACATTTGATTCTGTTTGAAACTGTTTCTAGAGGCCTAAATCAATAATTGCTGTGAGACCCTGAGATGTTTTAAAGCTCCCTTGTGTGTCACCTGGCTTCTTGGTGTAGCTGTGGCTATTGTTTGTTTGAGTTATGAAGTTTTTGTGGCTTTTTTCCTCCCCTCAGCTGGGATGACAGCAGTTCTGTCAGCAGTGGGATCAGTGACACCATAGATAACCTCAGCACCGATGACATTAACACAAGCTCCTCCATCAGTTCCTATGCCAACACACCTGCATCCTCTCGTAAAAATATAGATTCCCAGGTAAGGTTTCCTTTCTATAGCAGACATGTTTTAATAGTGTTGGAGGTATTCATTACCTTCAGTGCCTCATGAGCCTGTGTATATTGTTGATTTACCAAAAGAGAATTAAGGACTTATTTCATTTGAAGCTTCTGGATTTCAAGGCTGCCGTCCTAAAGGGTATACCCCATTCCATACAGTGGGACCTGCTTCTAAGAAAACATAGATCGGTTTCCAGATTCTGATGTTTCCTGACTGCTCCTAGAGATCAGAGCAGAGACACAACCAGGCTAGAATAATGAATTGTTGATGCCCCTATATGTTTTGGTGATTGTCATGTGCTTTTTAAAATTGATACACTATTTTATATGTTTGCTTATTTTATATGTTGCCCATGTTGCGCTACAGTAGGTGGCTTTCAGTAATATTTGGTATGCAGATTCTTCCTTTCTCTGAATGATCTTACATTGGTCTGGATGAATGAAAGAATTGCCTTAAACTGTGTGGTCAAGAGAGTATTGATTGTTGACCAAACATATGGGGGGGGGGCGGAGTAACACTAGACCATTCTGCCTACCTCTGCCCCCCAAACCCATGTGTTATCTACACATATACAACTGAACATGCCAAAGGTCCATATTCAAGATTAGAAACTTTTCTTTTCTTTTCATGGAGACTTCACTCATACATACCAAGTGTGAAATATACACAGACATCCTTTTCTCACGTTGTCACAAACAGAGGTTACATACAAGGCCAACTATTTTTAAATAAAAACACACTTCACCTATTGCAGTCTGTCTCAAGGCAGTGTCCCAGCACTGAGAGTTGAAAGACACAGCAACCTTTGTCTGTGCTGAGGATCGGTGGCTTTTCAGCTTCCATAGAAATGTAACAATTAGGTGCTGAACTTGAAAAAAGAGTAAGACCACACACATCTAACAAATAGTTCTTTTTCTTTCTTTGACACTGAAACTGTATAATCTACTATTAATTAAGGAATAGATTTTTAATTTAGTTCATATAAAAGTGTAAAGATGATTACAGTTTCAGCAGAAATGTAAACGTGTCTACTTAATGAAATGCACTATTATTTTCCAAGGTTGCATGTTGTTACTAGCTATCCAGTCTTTTGGCAGCTTTTCACAAGAAATTTATATTTAATGTCTGTAGGTGGCATTCTAGGAGCTTCCAGTGTTCCTAGCCAACAGATCCAACAGATCCAAAAACAGTAAAGAATTTTGCATCAGTATGCAATTTGGAAGTTTTCTGTCCCCAAGATAAGCTGTAAGAATTTGCATTCTCTTTTGCTTTCCAAAGTGGATACAACCTGATTACATCTAAAACTTCTTTGAAGAATGCAATAATTTAGGGGTTTTCACAAGTCAAAGGCAATTTGTCCATGCTTTCTAACCGTTGCTGTTTCGTGAATATTTCTGTGCAGCTATTATTTCACTTCCTTCTTTTCTTTTCTTTTAATTGAAATTTGAAAATATTTTAATAGCAGTTTTTAATATAACAGTGCAGTTGCCATGAAGTGTTACTCTTTGTTCTGTTGCCATGAAGTGCATAGCTGTGGCTGCGTTAAAGAGTTTTGCCTCTAGTTGTGCATCAAGAGTTTTCATGTGTGTTTTAAATTGGTGGTACCTAGTTGCCCCCACACCCCAGAAGAATTGATACATGGCAAGTTGAGGAAATGTAGCAATAAGAAGAGGAGTCCCAGATGCCAATCAGGGGCTCCCCACAAAATTCCTATGCAGTTCCTTAAGAAAAGCAGCTAGCACAAGCCCAGGCTGTGAAAAAGAGGGCAGGAGGCCACACACCATGAAGATAAAGGAGAGCTAGTGTGGTGTAATGGTTAGAGCATTGAACTATGACCCGGGAGACCAGGGTTCGAATCCTCACTCAGCCGTGAAGCTCACTGGAGCAGCCACTGACTCTCAGCTTAACATACCTCACAGGGATTTTTGTGAAGATGAAAAGGGAAGAAGGGGAACCATGTACAGCACCTTGAACTCCTTAAGTGGTATATAAAGGTTAAGGATATTAAGGATGAGCAGGGGGAAGAATGACATTGATGAATCCAGTCAGTCTTGCCCTTCCTAACTGAGCATTCCAGCCAAGGTGAGCTAGCAACCCTTAACCCCAGGAGAAAACAAATCACATCTCTTCCTAGGTGAGGAGTGGGTGGGCCAAACCCATGCCTGCTAAAGGCAGAAGCACCATTGCCCCCACACCCCAAAAGAGGAAACAAGCCACAGCATGTCAGGGCAAGGTCATGTTTATTAAAATACAACAGTTTGAAGACCTGCAGAATAAAAACCAATCCAACGGAGTAAGGGTTGCTGAAGTAAGCTAAGTTTCTGGAGGGAAGCCTCTCGCCTCACCTCGGGGCATGTGCACCTTCACTCAGTTTGCCGAATTTGTATGATTACACTGTGAGGTTTAGCATCAGTGGGACTGTGGGTTGCATCTAGCATTTTCATTATACAGTAGTACCTTGGGTTAAGTACTTAATTCGTTCCGGAGGTCAGTTCTTAACCTGAAACTGTTCTTAACCTGAAGCACCACTTTAGCTAATGGGGCCTCCTGCTGCTGCCTTGCCGCCACTGCACAATTTCTGTTCTCATCCTGAAGCAAAGTTCTTAACCTGAGGTACTATTTCCGGGTTAGCAGAGTCTGTAACCTGAAGTGTATGTAACCCGAGGTACCACTGTATTTTCAAGAATTGCACTCAACTGAACGAGTCCTTCTGTGAGTGCAGCTTCTCTTCCTTGAATGGAAATGGCTGCTGTTCATTGGGCAAAAGAGGGTCACCTTGAATATTTCCCCTCACCAGTGCACTCAGAACAATTATACACCATGATGTCATGTTTTCAGGTGATACATTACAGGGATGCTCCTCACAGGCTGTTTGGAGGAGTGTAGCTGCTGTGGCAGAATTATTTTTAAAAAATATTTTATTTAAAAAAGGAAAACAGAAGCCTCTGTCATTCCACCCCTCTGAAAATGTGGCAGTTGCTCTTCTTCCACATCTGAAAATGGCCAAAAATGCCCCCCTACCCATGAAACATGAGCCCAGGTCACCTTTAGTTTGTAAGATCATGCCTCATGTCTGAAGAAAAATGTTGCCTATTTTGCATTTTGAAATGTTTTATTTATGTAAACAGGGCAGGAAATAAAAGGACCCACTCAGCAGGATAAGGAATAAATAGAGTGCCCAAAGACACAGATTCCCCCAGCGCCTGCAATTTTGGGTTCCCATATGTGTAGCAGGTTCACAGCTTTTTCTGCTATTTTGGCATTTGTGGATGTCAGTCTCCATGTGTGGGATTTGAATTGCAAATCATTTCGGATGGATGGTGAAGCCGGTGAAGCCAGTGCAAGTGAAACAAAAGAGTGCAGATAAAGAATACATCCCAGAAAAGGGTCCCTTCCCTTGGTCATCATACGAAGAAAAAATAATAATATTGTACTTGAAGGGTCCTAGCTTGTAGCATACGTTTGGAGGAAAAGGGGAGAAAATTAATTGTGAGGAATAAATAATCCGGGCTTTTAGGAGATTCTAGGTAATCACAAATTTAAATTTAGTCATCAGATGTGAAGCATTGCCACTTCTGAAAATTTCTCACCTCAGTTGATGATAAAGTTAGAGTGAGGCTGTGGGTGTGTGGGAAGCACACATTTCAGTCTTGCGAAAAGCTGCTTCTTCATACTCCACAGATCACATTGCCAGTAAGGAGACAGGAAAGCAGAACAAAGGAAGAAGCTCACAACACAGATTTGAAGTGGGTTCATGTCTTGCAGTAAAAGATATTGTGAGGAAGCTCAGGATGAATCAGTTGATTTCTCACCTTATAAATCTTGTTTTTATGTCTTTTATTTAGTGACTTTTTTGCTTAAATGCATTAGAAATGAATTTACAGAAAATGTGATTTAGCTTAATTATTGTTTGTATTTAGAATTGATTTTTAAAAAAAAATGTAAAGGAGACAAAAATAGCTAAGTAAAAAGTCCTTAGTGAGGTCTTTAAATAATTAGTGAAGTTTTCAAGGGTTAAATTTTTCATGCTGGGGGAAGAAAAAGTTTATAAGTTTATGATTTCCTTTTTCTCTTCAGACTGATGCTGAAAAGCATTCCCAAGTGGAGCGGAATTCCTTGTGGTCTGGCGACGAAATCAAGAAATCCGATGGTGGCTCAGACAGTGGTGTGAAGATGGAGCCTGGGTCTAAATGGAGAAGGAATCCCTCTGATGTGTCTGATGAATCTGATAAAAGCAATTCTGGGAGGAAGAACACAGTCATTTCGCAGACGGGTTCCTGGAGACGGGGCATGTCAGCTCAGGTTGGCATTACCACACCAAGGACAAAAACGACAGCCACTTCAGGAACTTTGAAGACACCTGGAACAGGTGAGGAATGCACAGCCAACAGACAAACAATGCAGGCCAAGAATTTGTGCAGTTAGAAGAAAATTTCCTCTGTCAGGATTTCAACTGCATTTTGATTTATGCTTGTCTTTGATGGAGAACTGTGCAATAAATCTCTGCCCTTGTGTACCAGTGCCAAACTGAAGAGGTCCTGCCAACAATGATGTCGACTCAATAGTGTCTTGTAACTGGGGTGAAATTTGCCTCTTGAATGGATGATGTATGTGCTAAGCAGTAGAACTCGTGTGTTTTCTTGAAAGTGTAAATAAATCTGAAGGCACCTTTGAATGCTTAGTTAAGACCAGCTTGTTCTTTTTTAAAATAACAATCTACTTAATTAGAAAATGTGTCTAAGTTGCATATGTAACCTATCGCCTTGCAAGCATCATATCCAGCTGTGATAACTAATTGTCCCTGCACGTTTCTTAACACTGCATGCCATTCCAAATGAAATATAGCAGGAGAAACTGAGTGTGTAGGCACCTTTAGCCTGGTGTATAGGTACCCTTAATTTAAAGTAACTTTGAGGTTCTAAACCAGGAGTCGGCAAACTTTTCCACCGGCGGGCCGGATCGCCCGTGCATGGGAGTGTGCGCACCCGTGCAAATGTGTGCCCGCCCACTGCTCTTTCCCCGCGGGCTTTCGGAGCCATGACGAGGGAGGAGGTGGCTTCTGCGGCTTCCTATTGGCTGCAGAAGCTTCCTGCAGCCAATAGGAAGCCGTGGCTGCGTCCTGGAAGTCAGTCCCCGCATGGAGCTAAACTGGCACACCGCGCTGGTTTAGCTCCAAGCAGGAACTGACCGAGCAGGCGGCAAGGGCCGGGGGCCAGTTTAACGACCCCCCGCAGGCCGTAGTTTGCTGACCCCTGTTCTAAACTAAGTGCAAACAAATATTTTCTAACTACCACTGTGAAACAGTAGCAGCACAGGCCCTCTGTGGCCCACATCACCCAGAATGCCTTGCACTTAGGATGCACCCCCCCTTCAGAGCAAGGGAGAGAGAGAGTACCAGGGCTGCTGGCAATTTAATATGAACAAAACAACTTTAAACTAGGAGATATGGGGCTGAGGAGAGGAGAGGAGGGGCGTGGCTGGTGGGGACCACTGTGGTTGATGCCCTGCCTTGCCTCATTCTTGCACAACCACCTCCAATTGCCCCAATATTTCATACCCTAGGGCAGGGCTTTTTTTCACCTGGAACTCAGTGGTACTCAGTTCTGGCACCTCTCAGTTGGAGGTATTCATGGTTAATTCCAGCACCTCATTTTCTAGAAAAATAGCACTGCCCTTGGGTAAGTGTGAGGCTTGGTTGGGCTTGGGGAATTTTTTTGATTTTGATGTTTTTGTAATTTTTACAGTTTTTTGTTTGTATTGTTTTATTGGTTTTGTTTGTTTGTTTAAGGTGTTATTTTGTTCTTAAGGGGAGGGGTCAGGGCTGCCGGGGAGTGGGCCCCAGCCCACAAAATGGCTGGGGCATGTTCCACAGGGGGGGATGCACTGGGACAACCGATCTCAGTGATCACGGGTAGGAGGAGGAGTTACGCTAAGACTAGACCATGTCATTACAGAGGAGGCAGGTTTAGTCGTTGTCTGAGGACTATTCCTGCCTCCAGGTCTGGTCCTGACCGGATGGATACTAGAATCAGCAAGGGATACCCACATGACCTGAAGGTGCTGCTGTGCAATGCCAGGTCAATGATTCACAAGACCACTGCCATCCATGACTTGATCATGGATGGAGGACTTGACCTGGCATGTGTAACAGAGACTTGGTTGGATAAAGCAGATGGGCCTGTCCTTGCCGCTGCTTGTCCACCAGGTTTCTCTTATGCACAGCAACCCAGGTCATGTGGGCGGGGAGGGGGGGTTGCAGTTATTTTTAGGAAGTCATTAGTTTGCACCAGGCGTCCTATTGGGAAGACCCAGTTTTCCGAGTGCATGTTCTGGATGTTGGGCAATAGGGGCAGTACAGGATTCCTTTTGGTGTACCGACCTCCCCGCTGCACCAAGGATTCCCTGCCCGAGCTGCTTCAGGTCGTGGCGGATGTTCTCCTGGAGACACCTAGTTTGGTCGTCCTAGGGGATTTTAACATAAATGCCGACACAACCTTACAAGGGGCCGCTCGGGACTTCGTGGAAAGCATGGCTCCATGGGGCTGTCCCTGAATAAGTCTGGCCCAACCAATAGCCATGGACATGCCTTGGACCTGGTGTTTACCTCTATGGATGTTGGTGATCTGACACTAAGTAAAAGCGAAACGAAAGAAGTGCCATGGTCAGATCACTTCCTGGTGCAACTGGACTTCTCTGCGACCCATCCCCTCTGCAGGGAGGTGGGACCAATTCGGATGGTCCGCCCCCGTCACTTAATGGATCCAAATGGTTTCCAGAGAGTGGTAGGGGATGCTTTATCCCATGTTGGCATTTCAGCTGATTCCCTGGTGGCCTGCTGGAATGTGGAGTTAACCAGGGCTATTGACTGTTTGGCTCCGAAGCGCCCTCTCCGATTGCATGGAGCCCGGACAGCCCCGTGGTTTTCCATGGATCTGAGGGCAATGAAACAATCGTTGAGACGGCTAGAGCGCCGGTGGCGGATAACTCATTCCGAATCTGACCGGACACAGGTTAGAGCTCAACGTCGAGCCTACCAAGTGGCGATAGCAACGGCGAAGAAGAATTTCTTCACCGCCTCTATTGCATCTGCAGAAAACAGTAGCAGGAGACTTTTTCAGGTGGTTCACAATTTAGCGGAACCACATGTTCTCCTGCAATGATTTTGCAAAGTTTTTTTGCAGATAAAATCGCTCAGATTCGGGAAGAAGTAGACTCCACCGTGGGAGCAGGGCCGGGGCGGGAGAGTGCTAGAGTTTTGTCTAGTCAAGTTGAGTGGGATCAATTCCAATCTGTACCTCCGAGGATGTGGACAGGCTGCTTGGACGAGTGAAACCAACCACCTGTCTCCTGGATCCTTGCCCATCCTGGCTTTTAAAAGTTAGCCGGGAAGGAATGAGCGATGGGCTTCGCGGGGTGATGAATGCTTCCCTCCGTGAGGGAACCTTCCCAGACCTGCTGAAAGAGGCGGTTATTAAACCGCTTCTTAAAAAACCATCTTTAGATGCGGCCACGATGGCCAACTATCGCCCAGTCTCAAGTCTTCCATTCTTGGGCAAGGTGATTGAGCGAGTGGTTGCTGAACAACTCCAGGCACGCCTGGAAGAAGTGGACCATTTGGATCCCTTCCAGTCGGGATTCAGGCCTCATCATGGGACTGGTTGATGATCTCTGGCGGGCTAGGGACAAAGGTGAGAGCTGTTTCCTAGTTCTGCTGGATCTCTCAGCGGCGTTTGATACCATCGACCATAACATCCTTCTGGACCGTCTTGAGGGGCTAGGAGCTGGGGGCACTGTCATACAGTGGTTCCGCTCCTTCCTCCTGGGCCGTGTTCAGAAACTGGTGGTGGGGGATGAGTGTTCAGACCCCTGGGCTCTCACTTGTGGGGTGCCTCAGGGTTCTGTCCTCTTCCCCATGCTTTTCAACATTTACATGCAGCCGCTGGGAGAGATCATCGGGAGGTTTGGGCTGGGCGTTCAATCAGTATGCGGATGATACCCAGCTCTACCTCTCTTTTAAATCAGAACCAGTGAAGGCGGTGAAGGTCCTGTGTGAGTGTCTGGAGGCGGTTGGAGGATGGATGGCGGCTAACAGATTGAGGTTGAATCCTGACAAGACAGAAGTACTGTTTTTGGGGGACAGGAGGCGGGCAGGTATCGAGGACTCCCTGGTCCTGAATGGGGTAACTGTGCCCCTGAAGGACCAGGTGCGCAGCCTGGGAGTCATTTTGGACTCACAGCTGTCCATGGAGGCGCAGGTCAATTCTGTATCCAGGGCAGCTGTCTACCAACACCACCTGGTACGCAGGCTGAGACCCTACCTGCCCGCGAACTGTCTCGCCAGAGTGGTGCATGCTCTGGTTATCTCCCGCTTGGACTACTGCAATGCGCTCTACGTGGGGCTACCTTTGAAGGTGACTCGGAAACTACAACTAATCCAGAATGCGGCAGCTAGACTGGTGACTGGGGGCGGCCGCCGAGACCATATAATACCAGTCTTGAAAGACCTACATTGGCTCCCAGTACGTTTCTGAGCACAATTCAAAGTGTTGGTGCTGACCTTTAAAGCCCTAAATGGCCTCGGTCCAGTATACCTGAAGGAGCGTCTCCACCCCCATCGTTCTGCCCGGACGCTGAGGTCCAGCGCCGAGGGCCTTCTGGCGGTTCCCTCATTGCGAGAAGCAAAGCTACAGGGAACCAGGCAGAGGGCCTTCTCGGTAGTGGCGCCCGCCCTGTGGAACGCCCTTCCAGCAGATGTCAAAGCAATAAACAACTACCTGACATTCAGAAGACATCTTAAGGCAGCCCTGTTCAGGGAAGTTTTTAACATGATATTTTAGTGTATTTTTGGTTTCTATGGAAGCCACCCAGAGTGGCTGGGGAGGCCCAGCCAGATGGGCAGGGTATAAATAATAAATTATTATTATTATTATTATTATTATTATTATTATTATTATTATTATTATTATTACCGTTCCTATCATCCCTGGCCATTGGCTGTACTTGCTGGGTCCAATGGGAGTTGTAGTTCAGCAACACCTGTTTGCCAAAGTTTTGCCACATCTGCCCTAAGGATACCATGCTCAATTCGTTTGAATCATTGGGCCCACATGCTCAAATTTCACTTTTAAACACAGCAGTTATATTATCCTGTCATTCCTGTGCATAGTGCTATTGATTTCTAGAAATTAAAAAAATTAGAATGCTTCCACATACTCTTGTTTTTCATGTGTTTTAAGCTTTTTCATCACTTCTTTATACTAATGTGCACAGCGTTTGATACCATGCAATATTTGAACTTACTTTCCTTTCTTCCTAGGAAAAACTGATGATGCCAAGGTATCGGAAAAGGGTAGAATTTCTCCCAAATCCGGACACATTAAACGTTCCCCATCAGATGCAGGACGGAGCAGTGGTGATGAATCAAAGAAACCTTCTGCAAATAACTCTAGAACAGCTGCTGCTAACACAAATGCATTTGGATTTAAAAAACAGAGTGGGTCAGCTGTAGGCATGACCATAATAACAGCTAGTGGGGCAACTATCACTAGTAGATCAGCTACCCTGGGCAAAATCCCCAAGTCATCTGGACTTATGGGAAGGTCAACTGGTCGGAAGACTAGTGTTGATGGCTCGCAGAATCAGGACGATGGTTACTTAGCCATTAGTACTCGAAGCAATCTTCAGTACCGGAGTTTACCCAGGCCCAGCAAATCCAGCAGCAGAAGCGGAGCTGGCAATAGATCTAGCACTAGCAGCATAGATTCCAACATAAGTAGCAAGTCAGCAGGCTTGCCTGTTCCTAAAATGAGAGAGCCAGCCAAAGTTGCCCTTGGGAGCTCTCTGCCAGGTTTAGTCAACCAAACGGATAAAGAGAAAGGGATCTCATCGGACAACGAAAGTGTAATCTCTTGTAATTCTGTTAAAATGAACCCAGCATCTCAGCCGGTTTCAAGTGCATCCCAGAGTGCTCACCAGCAAGGAGTCAAGTACCCAGATGTAGCCTCCCCTACCTTGCGCAGGTATGTAGAACTTGTTCAATTGTGCAGTGCCTGAAAGGAGTTCAGAAGCTTTGGGGGGGTTATATTCTGACTTTGACATTCTTTAAACAGAAATAATGATGATGATGATGATGATGATGATGATGATGATGATAATAATAATGTATAGACAGCTTCATGGCATAAAGCCATAAAAGCAGTGTATAAAGTAAAAACAGAGTGAAACACTGAATGGAATATTCTCTGGGAACGACTTTAGCCACAATAAATCCTCTGTTACACTGCCATTCTGGATGAAATCCAAAAGATCACCTCTTCTGAAAATGAAATTTTCCTTTCCTTTTGTAAGAAGAATACACGTTTTGCATGCCAGGTTTGCTAAAATGCCATCATTACAGACCTGTTCATAGCTAGAAACAGTCATTCTGGTGATCCTAGCCAAGATTGCATATACTTTATAGGTGTGCTTGGTGCCCATGTCCTCCCCCTTAACCCCCCCCCCCCCATGGGCAGAGGGAAATCCTAGAATGACCTTATTTGATCCAGCATTTAGAGACAGAGGTGAACATAGAGGAAAGGGGGAAGCTATCACACTTCATTCAGATCCAAGTCAGCATTAGTATGCCTCACTCATTGGTGCACTGACACCAATTTGCCTATTCTGAGTGCAGGTTATACTCTGTGGATGTCCATCTACACACAGTATAGATCAGAACAAAATAATCTCTAGTGTATCCCGTTAATCTGACAAATAAGGATTTCTCTCAAATGTGTTTGAGCCAAGTAAAATATGAATAAAAAGTTTAAACTCAAAGGTTCTTAGTATGTTTCCTGACTTTCTTTCCTTTTCTTCCCTTCTTCAGACTTTTTGGTGGAAAGCCAAGTAAACAAGCTCCCATCACAACTGCAGAAAGCATGAAAAATTCAGTGGTCATCTCCAACCCACATGCAACCATGAACCAACAGGGGAACCTGGATTCTCCTGGCAGTGGCATACTGAGCAGTGGTGGTAGTAGTCCCCTTTATAGCAAGAATGCAGACATGAACCAGTCTCCATTAGCTTCTAGTCCCAGTTCAGCTCATTCAGCTCCTTCCAACAGCTTAACCTGGGGCACTAATGCCAGTAGTTCTTCTGCTGTTAGCAAGGATGGGATTGGATACCAGTCTGTTAGCAGCCTGCACACCAGTTGTGAATCCATAGATATTTCACTCAGCAGTGGAGGCGGCCTGAGCCACAACTCGTCCAGTGGCTTGATTGCAGCTTCTAAAGATGACTCGCTGACTCCCTTTGTTAGAACCAACAGTGTAAAGACAACATTGTCAGAGAGGTGAGATTCCCCCCCCCCCGAAGACCTTTGTGTTACATACTGTGGTTTATGTAATCGGTAGCTTAATCATGACATGTTTCACTGTGAATTATTCCCGCTGAGTTCAAGTGTCATTCAGGATGACTTATTTTTGTTCAGTTTGACATTCCTATGAGGTAAATAAGAATTGATGGAGAAATTGTTGTGCAAGCATGAATTAATCTAGGGAGTTCAACAGATGGCTGTGATCACTGTGCCTGTCATCCTTTAAAAAATCTCTGTTAACTGTGGGCTCCCAAACATGTATGATGAAAAGTGCCTAGATTTTCAGATGGGTAATAACAAACCACCTCATATATGAACTGGATCATCACAAGTCAGATTTCACCAGTGAGAACTACAGCCATGAATAAGAGGCTTGGCATACAGCTTGACATAATGTGGCAACTATGAAGAACATGCTTTATTTCCTGTCAAACCATACTTGAAAAGAGCACTATGCCTTGTCATGTCCATCCATTCGATGGGCATCCTGTTCTGCCATTTAGATCTCAGCACATTACTGTATTAGGCCAATAAATTAGTGTAGGTTATAATTTCATAGATCAAGGCATAAGAACTCAACAAAAAGCATAGTGCCCGAGACGTAGGGAGAGATGTGAGTTGGGAAGGATTTAGTTCAAATCTCACCTCAGCCACAAATTTGTTAGATAATCTTAGGCAAGTCATTATCAATCCGCTTCATTCTTCCCTTTTTATCATGTGGACAGCAATACTGGCCTATTGGTAATTACTGAGATAATGAATGTTAAGCACTTTGAAATACTAGGGGCCAAACAACATATGACATTTAATGTGCCATTAAAATAAATGCAAATTGCATTATCTGGTTTAAGTAACAAATAATTAACTGGAACAGGACAGACCAGAATATGGAATTTAAGCCTCTGCTGCAGTCCTGAGAAGAATCCTTCCTGTGATTCTGGTATTTGATGTGGAGGAAACTATTCCACTAATGCCCATGGAGCTTTTCCCCAAAGCAAATACCAACTTCAGAAGAGAGATTTTCTTTAGGATTGCAGAAGATGAAAGACTTAAATTCCCTCTTCATATCTACTCTGTTCCCATTAATTATCAATATGGTGTAATTTGTATTTTTAGAAACCTGCACATTAGCTGCAAAGATGCATTTAATGATGTTCTTAACCTCACATGTAGTTTGGCCCCAAGGTTTAGTATCTGCTGTTCCCTTCTGGACATATCCATCACAGTTATGATGACTTAAGTAATCCAGCTTAATTTTGTCACCCTATATTTATTTTGATTGCAAAAGTGAGCTATTTTCATTGATCTTACTTACTACCACAATTTTGATCTGATGAGTAAGAGCAAGTTAAAAGGTAGGCTCCAGAAGCTAAACAAAGACAAAATGGATATGTCACTTTTTCTGGTATAATTGATGATAGTATGAGCTTTTTTGCTATACTACTGCTGCTGTAGCTATATTACTACGTTTACCTTTTCTTGGAAAAGATGTGCTGAGCCTTCTACAGAATGTAGGAATGATACAATTCCTACCCACCTTGGGCTATGGCAGCTGGGGAGGTTTGTTGTCCTAAATAAAAGCATTTTCATCAGAATGCTCTCAGTTGTTCTCTGCCCTCCATATCCACCCCAGAAATAGGTAGACCCATGTATTTAGATCTTTCCCAGATCCATTTCAATGGTTGGTTCACCACTCAAAGCAAAACTTGGGTTCTAGTATCTGCAGTTCCTCAGATTGTTTTGGTTTGGGAATGGCACCTATCAACTTGGTTTTATGGTCATGGATCTGCAGCGGCATGCCAACTTACCCATTTGTTCAAGATCCTTGTCAGTTTGCATTCCTATGGAAAATGGTGCTCATGCAACTACTGTGTGGATAAGAAACCACAAAACAAAGAAGTTGGAACTGACGTTAAATGTTTCTCCAGTGAAAACCACAGGAGTTGAAAGAAATTTTGAAGCTTATCTAACCCCGTTGTAGAACTTTTTTCCACTTAGAACATTCTAATTTGCTGTGGCATCGTAACATACAAAAGCTCTTTCCCTTTCTTCCTTTTGTGCTAATATTCCTCTCTCTTCTTGTTGTTTTTTGTTTTTGTCTTGTTGGACTTTATTCTTCTAGCCCTCTCTCTTCCCCTGCTGCTAGTCCCAAATTCTGCAGAAATACTTTACCCAGGAGGCAGGACAGGTAATGCTGTCTCAGGGCAGTAGAATGCACAAACAGCCGAGAAGGTTCATTTTCACACTTGAGAAGCCAAAAGTGTATTGTGCAAGACTGTGCTCAGTGAAGAGTGTGTGTGTTTCACTGGGATGTGTAAACCGTCACTCAAAAGACATGCCAGTGAGAGACCGTTTTACAGCGCTGTGTCCCAGTTTATTCTGGGGAGAGGCATGTGGAAAAGCTGGGGCGTGTAGCAGTTTTTCCAAGAACAAAATGAACAATCTCTTTAAAGTTCCATAGTTTTATCTGCCAGCGTAAACTCTCACTAGCATTTCGGCATTCTGGTGGCATGCTGCTTTCCCTCACGTTTCAGGCCGTATCACCTTTTTGTCTTGATCCCTCTATCCCCCACCCTTCCAGCGTGGCTGAAATTTATTTCCTGTTACAAGTTGCTCACCCATTTTGGCTTGTGGGGTGGGAGAGGGAGGATCGTAGGGGTATCTGTGTGTCCTTGTAAAAACGAATGCAAGGAAGCAAGATATGTCAGAAGTGCTGTTGCTGTCATCTGTGCTTTGTTCATCTGACACCAGTAACTGATAGAGAATTAATTCTAACGCTTCTATGTCTCCTGCACGGGTACCATTTCAGATTTCAGTAGGTGGGGAAACCTTTTCAGCTAGATTGAATGTCTTGCCATTGGAGAATCCAAGATTATTATTATTAGTTTGTTTAAAGCAGTATATTTTAAAAGCATTTGTTGCAACTGCTTTTTAAATGTCTCATACTGTGGCATTATCAACACACCTGTCACACCTTATTTAAAGCAAATGTGTTTGTGGCTAATGGTGGCCCTTGTGAGAATTTATAACAGTAGCCATTCCTACTGTGTATAGGATGCCAGGAACAATCACATGTGATCTGGACCACAGTAGTACCCTGGTCTCCTGAAAGTGGAAACCCAGATCCCTGTTGGTTGGTCATTTGCCTAGTCGCCATTTTCAGAGGTGTGCATTTGTTAGAGATAGAGACAGAAAACAAGATTGTGGCCATCTGTGTCCTAAATGCATTCATCTGAGGCATGCACACTTCATATTAAAAGCTAGCTTCTTCCAGCCACATTTGTGGAAGAGAAACAGGAAGGTCACTGTGTGATCCCTATCTTCAAATGACCATGAAAAGTCACATAAAAGTAAAATGCTGCTTACACGCAGTTCAGTGGTTTGAGGGTCCAAAGTCTTCATTTTGCATGGTCCCTTGTGCATGTTCTGTATATAACACAACCCACACGTGGTAAGAAGGTTTTTTGCATGTCGGCTTGGCAGGGGCTCTCGTTATCTTTTCCAGTACCATGGTGCAGCTGTTTTAATAGTGAATTCTCCTCTCTTTCAAGCTGATCTTTAATCCTCCTCTTTCGTTCTTTTCTTCTGAAGTTCTTTTCTTTTAACTTTTCTACAGCGACCCTCATCTTGATAGGAACACTTTGCCTAAGAAAGGACTCAGGTATTGGTGTTTCCACATAGCATAAGCAGTTTTCCATGTGGTTTTTGGAGCTTTGCTTTGTGTGTCTCTTGTGGCCGTCAGTAGTGCTGGTGGTGATGGTGGTGGTCTCAGCTTTTGCAGTGCCTGGCTGCAATCTCTTCCTCCTTCTTCCCTCAGCCTCTTTGAAGCAGGTCATTGCCCCCTTTCCTTTACCCTACATGCTTCTTTCCATCTGATAACGTCTCAGCTTGAGCAGGGACTGCAACAGTAGCTGGCTGGCTCTTCGAAAAGCGCATCTCACAAACCATCACTGAGCTTGATTTGCAAGCAATAATTTGCAGCTTTTACGACCAAAGTAGTAACTAGTTGATGTTATTCTCACAGTGTAACTTCTGAAATGCAGATCAAGAGGAATTTAGAGGTCATTAAAAATGCACATTTTACAATACAACAGTTGGAGCTATACTAGTACTTTAAATACAAAAAAGTATCAAACCAATCAGGTGCTCCATAAATGTCTGCTTCCAAAACATATAATACATATGATTTGACATTAAGAGTAATTACATAGAAGAATATGTTTCTTTTGTAAAGAAAGTAGACTTTAAACATGTTTACTAGGTTTACTAGGTTCATTAACTTGAATACAACAAAATGAAAGCGCTGAACTCACTCAGTGGAAAGTATCTGGCAAAACAGTTCAATTTCAGACTGTATTATAAATACTTTTTTAGATTACGGAAATGATGGCTTTACATTAGAGCTGCAATTTATTCTGCACTACAAAGACATTGTTCTTTGCAGCAGCTTTGATTGTCACACTGAGCTAGGTGCTAAAAGCATTTTGCTAATTTGTGGGGTGAGGGTGGGGAGAGATTGGTCGGTCTGAATTGTTTTCTGTGCCTGTCAAATGTCTCCAGCTAAATAATGAATTACATATTTTAAGTTTAAAGTATTTGAATGTCAAAGAGGTAGGTATTTACACTTTTGTTCTTTAGCATATTGTGCTAAACTTTGTGTGCCTGTTTATGGCTCCAATCCCTGAAAGATCTATACACATGAATGACTTTTATCTTCAGTATCTGAAATCAATACTCAAAATTCAAGGCTGATGGCAGGAAGACAGTGGTGTTGCCAGTACCCTCTTAAAAGTTGTGCATTCTCATTTACTTCAAAGACTAAAAAATAACTGAGGATGTGATTATCACTGTGATCCAGAACCTGCCATGCACAAAATTTATATTTGCATATAAATGGGCTTTACCTGGGTTCCTCCTCCCCATTTTTTGTTTTTTGTTCCTTTTTGTTTTGTAAGGACCAGTAATCCCAGTCTTGCAAATACCACTAGACCTCTGTTGTGTGTTTTAAAATTTATTAGCTCTATATCCTATTTTCCCTGAATGGGGAGGTTGTTACCCCGCCACCCTCACTCAAGCCCCACATTGCCTATACAACTATCATGTGAGGTTAGCTAGGCTGAGCAATAATGGCTGTGGCTCACCACTGACTCTCATGATTAAGTGGAAATTTTAATCTAGTCTTTCCGTTCCTGGTCCTATACTAGGGTTGGCATATTTCAAAAAGTGAAAATCCGGACACAAAAAAAGCTGTTGAGCTTGCTTGCTTTTTTTTTGCAAAATCTTAAAATCTTTGCCATCATCTAGACCTCCAACATGGGTTGCCATACATCCGGACATTTCAGTGATTTCTGCCTAGACATTGCTTCCGACCTCCGTATTCTAGCTATGTCTGGGAAATTCTGGATGTATGGCAACCCTATCCTATACTCTAACCAGCAGCCTGAAAAGCAGGGAAGAGCTAACATCTTTGCCCAGTTGTCTGGAGACAGTTTGTACTTTTATGTGCACCTTATGTAAGTGCCTATTTACAAGCTTGGTGTAGCTTTCTTAGGGATGCATCTACACCCCTGATAGGGTTTATGATTAGGTGAAGGTGTCCTTCTGACCAATTCTGCCAGGTTTTGTAGTCAAGGAGGCTTCGCCACCACAGGAAATGCTGGCTGTTTGGGAGCTGCTGCCAGAAATCTTACCATCAGCAGAAGCCAACACAAGGCCTTTCAACGAGGTCTTTCAAAGTGAAGCAGAGCAGGCTAAAGATCTGCTGGGACCTGAGCCAGCCCATTGAGAGGGAACTGGACTCCTCTGAGATATTTCCTCTGCCACACCAGTCTGAAGCTTTGGATGCAGTTGTGATTTCTCCACTCCAATTATCCCTGTGGCTGGACGGCCCCAGGAAATGATTGCTTTGTTAATCTCTAGCCATGTGAAAGCTTCCTCTCAATTCACACTATTTCTTTTCATGGATGCTTATATGCATCTCATTTTGCTTCACTATGTCCTCTTTCTACAGATCCTTCACCCACCTTTCCAACAACATATTTGTCCTGTGCTGAAAAGTAGCATTTCACATGAGATTGGATACTCAGCCAACATTTGTAAAATGAAATTAAAACATTTTGTCTTGGAAGTGAAATTCTGATCATTTACATGGCTTGAATATAAGAAAAGCCATTTTTAAGACTCCCAAAGTCTCCCCCACCCACCCCATTTAACTTCCTTCTACTGGCACAATCCAGTGTAGAAAAGAAAAGAAAAGAAAAGAAAAGAAAAGAAAAGAAAAGAAAAGGCCTCTGGTAGGCAGGAGACTTCTTTCAGGCTCGCTGCCTGTTTTCCTGTCCACGTGCTTATGGATTTTCGGTAAACGAAACATTTTTTGAGCAAATGCTAAAGCTTATTTTGTCTGCACAGGTATACTCCTTCATCACAACTTCGCAGTCAAGAAGAAGCAAAAGAATGGCTGCGTTCACACTCTGCAGGAGGACTTCAGGATACAGTTGTCAGTTCTCCATTTTCCTCTGGCTCCAGCATCACATCACCTTCTGGAACTAGATTTAACTTCTCCCAACTGGGTGAGTGAACTATTTGCTTTTCATAATTGGAACATGTTTAACATGCTTACCTTTGCAAAGTAACAGATAGCACACTGATTTTTTTCCCTCACCACAAACAAAAGTGGGATCTCTGCCTGCACAACTGTATGGTGATAGTACTCGGAATCAAATAATTTCTAAAAAATAATTTTATTTAAATTCATCCGTTCCCTTCCTCCACATCATTGTAATGTTTTATATATCATTTCATCGCCGAGAATGGAATGCTTAGCAACTCTCTAGGCCTTTCAGTATGGCAGGCTACATTATGAGGTATACCGTAATCAGAGGGAAAAGGTCGAGCTAGGAAGTCCGTAGGCAAGTACAGAGAGATAGGCATGGGAGAAGCCAAACACAAAGATTTTAAGATCCAGGACAGATGTATCTGCAAAGGAGGCCTTAGGAAGACCAGCAGTAACTGGCCTAGCAATCTGAGAGAGGAGAGTGCAGTTTTGTCATGTCCTTAAGGGTATATTAGCGTGGGATGTTTCCCGGGGTGGGGAACAAGGGCCAAAGTTCCTTCTGGACAGCCATCTGAGTGCCACACAATGGTGGTCAGTAAGGCAAGAGGCAAAAGTTGATGCTGCAGCACTATCATCTCAAACACAGAGACTATAATTTAGCTAAACATGGCAGAAAGGGCCTGAATAGCAATGGCCATTCCTGCTTCAGAGCTTGGGAAGGGAAGTAGCTGCCATCTCTTGTGGGTGATATTCAGTTCATTCCCTTCTCTTCTGCGAGCAAAGGATTCTGCTACACAACAGTCCTAATCACACTAAATTGCAATTTATCCATGGTCCATGACCAAGGAGATCTTCGCACTGATGGTACTCCATATATGGCATTAATTGCTCTTGCCTGATGACATCTAATGCTAGCAAAAGATACTACTGCCCTGTTTGTGTAGTCATGTTACAATAGTGTTATTTGGTCCAGGGACCAAGTAACTGAGATGCTAAGAAGATTTGCTGTCAAGGTTGCCAAGTAAATCACTGAAAAAAGAGTGAAGTACAAAACCAGTTGTCAGGAAATTCCAGGAGAAGAAAAGTAGGAAGGGTAGTTAAATTAGGCATTTTTTTCCTATGGATGTGTATGGCATTGCTGCTGATATAAAAAATAGAGGTTATTTAATGCATATATAGATACTTAATATTCAACAGTTTATTAAGATTTTTTATGATCTGCCACAATAAGTAACAATAGAAGTGAAGCATTATAAAAAGGAGCATTATAGCTAACCTTAGAACAAAACCTGAAGGTTTATTTCAAAATAAGTAATCTTGAATGGCCCTCTATGCAGTGGCTGCAAAAAAAAAGGGGGGGGGGAATCGCTATAAGTTGTTTTGGAGATTTGGAGGTATAATCTGAAATCAAGCTAGATTTGAGGTTGTTGGTGTCTATGATATCTTCCCTGTCTTTCATCATGGAAGTTGGCTTATTTTGTGGATGTATGTTCTGTATTATTGTATTAGCACTATTTCTATAAGTTTGTCATGACATTTGGTTAGAACAGTAAACTTATGAACTTGAATATTAAAAAAGTGTTATTTGACAAACCAGTAAGGAACCTCCCCTATCAGTGTGTGGCTTAACAGCCATATCATTCACATTCAGGATTCTCAAACCCCATACTCTTCCTCTCCTTTAAAGCTCACTTGGATTATAGCCTGAGCTCCAGCTATATTAACACAGTCTTCATCCTGGGAACCCAGTCCTGTAAATGCCTTACCTCAAGAAGGAAAATTCCATACATATATACCCGTTTTAATTCCAGATACTAATTATGAAATATTGTACATTTCCATTTTTTATATCTCCCTAAAAACAAACCCTGGAGTACTTTGTTCTTGTTTGACTGTTATGTTTAAATACATTCACCAGTTTACAAGAATGACTATATATGAAAAAGCTAAGTGTATACCCGTGGGGCATTGCTTTGTGACTTGCAGAAACCTGTGGCCTATCCTTGTAATTTTACTGATTTCTGCATTGAAGTAGTTCCATCTTCAAGGAGATTTTTTAAAAAGTGTATTTCAAGGAATCCTGTTAATAAAGTGTCAAAGTTATTGATTAAGATTATATATTTACTATATAATTTATTTCTTTGTTAAATTTGTACCCCACCTTTCCATCAACCAGTGCCTAACATAGCTACCAACAGTAATAACATACAATAAAATGCCAAGACACTGCAATAAAATCTGATTAAAACACATGTTGTAAGAGATGCAAGCCTATTTTGCCTGTTCCTGCAGCTTTTACTGCTTGCTTAGAACTTGTGCTTTCTTGAAAGGATAGAAGAAATAAGCCAGACCACACCTGCAGTGAACAACTTGGGATTTATGCCTTTTGCAGGGATTGCTTTTTGTTTCTCTCGTCCCATCAGCTTTGCTAGTATGATGGGAAAACTTGAGTCCATTTTATTTTAAGCTAATGCTAACTCTATATGAAATGGGAAGTGGAGCTTTAATTCTTGGAACTAGAATGAATAACAAGCAGCACTCATTCTCTGTACAAATCATCATTTTTGTTACTTTGGGTGATGGATTTTGTCCGATAGAAAATTATTCCACTGATGATTACAGAATTGATGTATTATGAGGAGACATTTGTTTGATGTAGCTTACCAATGAAGACCAGTGTAGGTATAATGCCATGCAGTCTTCTAACTGTACTTGAGTCCCATGGACTTGCACTCTTTTCTCTGCCCTGCTCTTGCATGTAAAATTCCCTTCTTTAAAGTTTTTGGAGCTAACCATAATTAGTATTATGCTTTCACCAGTATTTTCACTGATCTGGATTAGCTCCAAGCCAGAGTGTGCAGCTGTAGGTAGAATAGGGTTTCAGTGGGTGGTAGGAAACAGACATAGTGTTAGGAAGTAAAAGGGATGGCAACTATTAATCAGTCAGAATGTGTAGGGACAGCAGTACCATGGACAGCTCAAAGCAAGACACCTTGCTCAAACAAGACCCACATATGTCATTAGTAAGGTAAAAGGTAAAGGACCCCTGGATGGTTAAGTACAGTCAAAGGCAACTATGGGGTGCAGCAGTCATCTCGTTTCAGGCCGAGGGAGCTAGCATTTGTTCACAGACAGCTTTCTGGGTCATGTGGCTAGCATGACTAAACCGCTTCTGGCACAACGGAACACTGTGACGGAAACCAGAGTGCATACAAATGCTGTTTACCTTCCCGCCACAGTGGTACTTATTTATCTACTCGCACTGGTATGCTTTTGAACTGCTAGGTTGGCAGGAACCGGGACAGAGCAATGGGAGCTGACCCCGTTGCACAGATTCAAAACACCAACCTTCTGATTGGCAGACCCAAGAGGCTCAGTGGTTTAGACCACAGCGCCACCCACTCCCTGTATGCCATTAGTATCTAAAAACGTTTAAAGCAGCGTCCTTGCACTCTTTTGCTGCTCAGTTATATATGCCCAGGTACATTATATTCTTTGCCAGGTGGCAGGCTGAATATAGAGAGGCCCTTAGTGATGACAGTAGTGGTTCTTTTAAAGGTGTTCTGACCCAGGAGTGTTGTTCTAGGGGTTTTGACTCAGAAGGACCCATCTCAGGTGAGGTCTGGAGTTGTGTTGGGGCCTGTGCCTAGGCATCTGCAATCCTTGTCTCTGCACCCCAGAGTTCTTGGGGACCTTTGCTTGCCCTCCCTCTGCCTTGATCACTACTCAAAGCTAATGCTATAGCAACATTTTAACAAATCATAATTAGTCTTGATGCTGATGCAGGAGTAACCCAAACCAAGCTAACTCCAAAATTCAAGGGGACATAGGAATGAGGGGAGGGGAAAACATGAAAGGCGGTGTGGAATATGAATGTCTGTGATTAGAAGATTGCTCAATGAGCTCAGTGTCATGTGTTGAAATCAACTTTGTACCATTGTCGGCTTTGTATAGCTTTTCAGTTAATTAGATGTAGATAGAGACTGATACCTTTTTGTAGTGATAGAGTTGCTGCTTTTGGTAGTTTCTTGTGCATAGATTTTTGAACTTTCTGTGCCTGCCTTGCTTTCTAGCAAGCCCCACCACAGCAGCCCAGATGAGCTTGTCAAACCCAACCATGCTACGGACGCACAGTCTTTCTAATGCGGATGGCCCTTATGATCCTTACAGTGACACCCGGTTCCGGAACAGCTCAATGTCACTGGATGAAAAGAGCAGGACAATGAGCCGTTCAGGGTCATTCCGGGATGGCTTTGAAGAGGGTAAGTGAGCTGAAAATCTTTTTCAAAAGTTGGATCAAGTTTCCAATTGAAATTTGCTGGGGGATAAACTGAATCAAACATTATTAAAGTTTCTCAAGTGTTTAACCATAATGTTGATTAACATTGACTTGTTTATATTTAAGTAAAATTGCAAATATAAAATTTAGGGGTTTTTTTTAAAAAAAAAAGTTAATTGAGGTAAACAGAGGTGATGGGAATGTTTTACTTGAGTCCTGATGTGATACTACCGTATTTTTCGCCCTATAGGACGCACTTTTTCCCCTCCAAAAATGAAGGGGAAATCTGGGTGCGTCCTATGGGGCGTGCGTCCTATGGGGCGAATGCAGGCTTTCCCTGAAGCTTGGAGAGCGAGAGGGGTCGATGCGCACCGACCCCTCTCGCTCTCCAGGCTTCAGGAAGACACCCGCAGCCTAGGCAGCCCTGCGGGAGTTCCCACAGGGCTGTCTAGGCTGCGGATAGTAGCCTGCTTCCCGGAACGCCGGGCGCGCTGAAAGCAGAGCGCCCGGTGCTTCGGGAACACATCCGCAGCGTAGGTAGCCCTGCGGGAGGTCCTGCAGGGATGTCTAGGCTGCGGATAGCAGCCTGCTTCCCGGAGCGTCGGGCGCCCTGAAAGCAGAGCTCCCGGCGCTTTGGGAACACATCCGCAGCCTAGGCAGCCCTGTGGGAGTTCTCCGCAGGGCTCCCCACGCTGCGGATAGCAGCCTGCCGCCCGGCAGGCAGAGCGCCCTGAAGCAGAGCGCCCCGTGCACCGGGCAGACATCCGCAGCGTGGGGAGCCCTGAAGGAGTTCCCCGCAGGGTTCCCCACACTGCGGATAGCAGCCTGCCACCCGGTGGGCGGGGCGCCCTGAAGCAGAGCGCCCCGCGCGCTGGGCAGACATCCGCAGTGTGGGGAGCCCTGCAGGAGTTCCCCGCAGGGCTCCCCATGCTGCGGATAGCAGCCTGCCGCCTGAGGCAGACATCGGCCAGCCCCACAAGCTCGGGGGACAGCAGGGAGGCGCAGCGCCGTTCCTCAACCTGGTTCGGTTTCCCTGACCTGCTTTGGGGGGGGGGGGAAATAAAGGGAAAAAATTTTTCCTTTATTTCCCCCCCCCAAAAACTAGGTGCGTCCTATGGGACGAAAAATACGGTAATTTGCCTAAGACCACTAAAACATTTAACCATTGCTTTCAGATGTCAACACATTCTGTCAAATACCTCGTAAAATCCTAATGGTTCTTACTGAAGAATATCCTTGCATAAATATTTGTGTCCTTGCATTTTAAGATGAACAGCATTTCATAATCAACTGCTTATTGTTTCCCTCTGTATATAAATATGAATGGTGCCATTTTCTGTACCTTTTAAGAGCCTCTAAAATTCATTTCCTTTACCTTTCAGTTCAAGATGTTCCAAGTAGCAATTTCCCAACTTGAACAGAGTAGATCTTTGTCTTCCATAGTTCAGGCTTCTTTCTCATACTGTCTGTCAGATGTGGATTGTGAGTGTCTGTCGTTGTGGATAATGATTTCATCTGGGAAAGTTCAGTTATGGCACATGCAACATCATATTTTCAGGATTTTCCTTTGAAGTTGCAATGTTGCCTAGAAACCAGCTATTTTTCAAAAGCTGAAGTGCTGGTTTGGATTCATAACCTGTTCACCTAGTTTAAGCATTGTCTTGCTGAGAGATATCAATCAGTTGGCTATTTCGTGCTGCAGTTCTAGGCCCTAATAGGTGGCAGTCGGGTGGAGATGGACCGTTCAAGGAACTACTGGTTTCTGGCTCTCAAAGAGCTCTCTAATCATCTTTGCTGCATCAGCCTGGAATTGGTGCAGTGAAAAAATTAAAAATAGTGCCCTCTCCTCCTTACTTGGTCAGCATTAGTGTCAGGGCTTCGAATATGGTGGTGGCTCTACCGCTCCATTTCACACTGCCAAATTTCCCAGCCAAAGTTAGAATTTGCTGTGTCCTTGTATGCATTGCAATACATGTTATAAAATTATTATGAATGCCATGGAAGAAAGCAAAACAAATAGTTGTTTTAATGGCATGAGTTAAGACAAAAAAATTCCTTTGCTTCTTGACTTTCATGTCAAACTATTAAATCATTAATAGGCCAATATGATTTTCGAATTTGCCCTTTTCCACAAATTATGTGGACAATGCAACAGTGGCAATGAATGTATTTTTAGTTTAATTCATAATAGCATTTAAAACTATTTTCATTCCTTTGGCTATGGCAAACTATGAGAATTATAACCTTTAATGAAGGAGAAATTGAGAGCATACAGAATGAAATATGCAAAATGCTTGGCACGCCAAGATTAATATAAGTCCAAAAGTAGAGTAATTTAATATACAGTTCTGAAGCAAGAGAAAATCACAATCAGTATTCAGATTTTCAAATATATTTATACACACACACACTCTCTCACACACATTTAGGTCTACTAAGAAGTTACCAAAATATTAGTTGTATTTGATTAATGTAAAATTAAATTACTTAAGACAGAATCATTTTCTTACTTGGGGATTATGAGCACACCATAGAATTTATTTTCCTGGAAAGGTCCCCTTACAAATAGTTGGAAATGTCTAACACAATCTTATTTCAAAGTTTACAAGAAAAAAATCCAAAAAAGCCAGACATAGCAGAATGGAGCTGCTACTGAAAGTAAAAACTTAATGGTAAATGTTTATTGGGCTTGTGAAATGTAATATTACTGTAGCCCGAATCAGGTACTCTCTACAGTGGTACCTCGGGTTACAGACGCTTTGGGTTACAGACGCTTTGGGTTACGAACTCCGCTAACCAGGAAGTGGTTGCTCCAGGTTAAGAACTTTGCCCCAGGATAAGAACGGAAATCGTGTGCCAACGGTGCAGTGGCAGCGGGAGGCCCCATTAATGAAAGCATGCCTCAGGTTAAGAACTGTTTCAAGTTAAGAACAGACCTCTGGAACGAATTCAGTTCTTAACCTGAGGTACCACTGTATTGAGAACACACAGGCTAGCTGTGCCCCTGTGACACTGAGACATATGCCAGCCACACATCCAGATGACATGTGGTCAGCATCGTTCTGAAGGACAGCAGAGGTATGGATGCACACAGGCTCCTTCAGCAAGGGCGGCAATTGGGATTTTGATTCCCATCCATGTAGAATGACCATACAACCAAGCCTACTTCACTTTAAAGTTGATTATGTTTCTGCAGGTAGAGCTAGCCTGCATATTTTCAATAGTCCCACGGGGACTAAGCTTCTGAACACTGCTAAATTTGGATCATGCACATAGAACCACTTCCAGTTTAAAGTTCAATTGTTTTTAGTTTGTGTACTCTAAACTTGGTTCAACCCATGATGTAAATTGCATATTAAACAAACATCTTTCTCTGTCATTGTGGAAATCGTTTTTAATAATACAGATTGGTTCTTGGGGGTTTCCCCCCTTTTGTTTGTTGTTTGTTTATTGGCACTTCCAGATTTTTATTTATTTACTTTCTTTAGTGCAATAAACACGCAGTTGTTACCGTAAATTTCGCTCCATAACACGCAGATTTTTCCTCCTAGAAAGTAAGGGGAAATGTCTGTGCGTGTTATGGAGCGAATGCCTACAGATGGCGGGGGAATCTGCTGCAGTTGTGAGCAGTCTGTGGCTTGCTTTGAAACAGCAAAGCAGGTGTAAGCGGCTCCTGTCAGCGAGCCGAGCTGGGGAGGAGGGAGAGAAGCAGAGCGGGCTTGGCTGCTTTAAAACAACCCCGTCCTCTATGTTCCTCTCTCCTCCCCACTGATCTGCTAAGTAGCAGCGAAGCTTTTCAGCCAGCCTAGCCGGGAGGAGGGAGAGAAGCAGAGCGGGGTTGGCTGCTTTAAAACAACCCCGTGCTCTCTGTCCCTGCCTGCAGTTTTTTGCTGTCCGATTTTGGATTAGCCACTGTAGGGGCTGTGTGTGTGTGTGCTTGAGCTATCGTTCTCCTCCTCCTGCTTCCCCTTCGCTCTCCCTGCGCCCCTGCGCTGTCCCTCTGACTTTAGAATTGACACTCTGTGTCTGTGTGTGTGTGAGAGAGGGCTCCTTCTCCTCCTCCTGCTTCCCGTTCACTCTCCCTGCGCTGTCCCTCCGACTTTAGAATTGACACTCTGCGTCTGTGTGTGTGTGAGAGAGGGCTCCTTCTCCTCCTCCTGCTTCCCGTTCACTCTCCCTGCGCTGTCCCTCCGACTTTAGAATTGACACTCTGTGTGTCTGTGTGTGTGTGAGGGCTCCTTCTCCTTCTCTTGCTTCCCGTTCACTCCCCCAGCGCCCTGCGACTTTAGGGCCAGTTCTCTCTCTCTCTCTCTCTCTGTGTGTGTGTTTTGACCTCACTGCGCTTGTTGGGGGAGAGTGTTGGTCGCAATTTTTCTTGATTTGTCTCAGAGTGGTTACTATCATGGTTTCCTTGCCGGGGAGGAGGGAGAGACGCAGAGCCTGCTTGTTCTAAAGGAGCAAAGCCGGAGAGGAGCCTCTCCTGCATTATCAGCAGCATCCTTCTCCACACCCCCCACGCGAGCTCCTTGTCCCTTGAGTTCTTTTCCTTCCCTCCCCACTTAAAACGTGGTTACAAAGCACGGATCCACATGGATCCTCAGGATTTTTGCACTAGGTCACCCCAAATTCACCATCAGATCACATAGCATATCCATGGCTACAGCCTGCACCAAAACACACACGCACCCACTGTTTCATGGGGTCGCAATGGCGCAAAAACGTGGTTACAAAGCATGGATCCACATGGATCCTCAGGATTTTTGCATTGGGCTACCCCAAACTCACCGTCAGATCACATGTCTGTGGCCACAGCATGAACCACAAAAATCATATATCCACTGTTTCATTTAGAATATTTTTTTCTTGTTTTCCTTCTCTAAAAACTATGTGCGTGTTATGGTCAGGTGCGTGTTATAGAGCGAAAAATACGGTAAGTCTTGCCTCAGGGAAGCTCTTTTTAGTTTGCTATTTTACTATTTTGCTTATTAAATTTCTATACTGTCCTTCATCTGAGGATCACAGAGCAGTTCACGATATAAAAAGCACAAAAATACATAACACAAGTAGCAAACAAAAACAATACTTTATGGTTTAGAAGGCCATAAATTGTTTAATTAGCCCGAGGCCTGTGGGGGTGGGGGTGTTTTAATGTTCTACTGCAGGGATGCGGAACTTGTGGCCCTCCAGATGGTGTTGGACTACAACTTCCATCATCCTTGAACACTGGTTGTGCTCTTTGGAGTGATGTGAGTTCAGCGGTCTCTGAAGTAGCACAGGTTATTAATGTGTTTTATAAGAAAAGCAACATGGTGGGACCTTGGTTTGAAATGTCTTTTCTGGTACAGAACCGGCATGGCGGGAGGGAGTGAGGTTAAAGGGATCCTGTGTAAAAGAAACAGGATCTATAGGTTCTGTCCTGTTGTGAGGGAGAGAAGTGGGATGGCCAATAATGAAGCAGCTTGTCTCGTTGCCTCTGTACTACTTATTGCTGATGGCAGATTTTCAGCCACATATCTAGACATGCTTAAGGCAATTGCGTTTTGCATAACACAGCTTTATTGCGTACTCATAGCATTAGAAGAAACTTACTTTTTACAGCAAAATCTGTTTCTAAGCCAGTTGAATTTGTTTATTTTGCAATAGCATATTTTTTGTATTTCCCCCACTTTTATCCCCCTTGAAAAGACTTCCCCAACTTGGTGCCCTCCAGATGTTAATAGACTACTACTATTGTGTCCCTAGAATCATAGAATTGTAGAGTTGGAAGGGACCCCAAGGGACAACTAGTTCAACCCCCTGCAGTGCAGGAATCTCAGCTAAAGCATCATCTGGAAGGCACCAGAATGGGGAAACCCGCACTAGAGAAAATGTCAAAATATATTCATTTTTTCCTCTTTGCTGTCTTAATATGAGTCTTTACCTATATTAACACCTAAATATTCAGCCTTCTTTATTTATAAAACCTTTTAACTCCCTTTTGCTGTTTATGCTTCAGGCCAACCATATGGTGAAACTGGACTGGTCAGTTTAACCTTTACTTTGTCTGCTTCTCATCATCTTCTGTTTCATTTTTCATGCACTATCATAACTTTGTAATGTATGAAACATAAGAGGCAGGCAAATGTTTACATCCCAATAATGATTTTTTAAATTTTAAAAAAGCTTTATTTTGAGATCATTTTTGGGTATGCTCTGTATAATGCTTCCATTTATTTCAGCTTACTTCTTGACACTTCTGCAAAGATTTTTTTGAGTAAATATGTTTATGACTGGTGATGCAATTTTTTAATAGGCTGCTGATGAAATGTTAAAGCTGCTAGCAGCATCCACAGTGAATTATCTGCTGTCATTTACTGTGTTGTACACAAGGAATCAGTTGAGCAATTTGCTTTTTTATGTTTCCTTTAGTGCATGGATCCTCTCTCTCTTTGGTTTCAAGCACATCATCTATTTACTCAACGGTGAGTGTCATAAAACGGAAATGACTAGCTTAATGCTCAGAACTGGGCACACAAAATGTTAAACATACTTAAATTGCACCAAAAGAATTTCTGTGCTTAGCAGTGCCCTTACATCCTCTTGCTTTCTTTGTTACCTAAGCATGTGAAATCATCTAATTTCCTCCCTTTGTTTTTGGACAATATTATCTGGTATCAAATAAATAATCAATATGACTTTCACACAATTATTTTTAATTCTTTTTTCCAGCCTGAAGAGAAATGTCAGTCAGAGGTAAGGAAGAGTTCCTTTTCTTTCATATTAGTAACCTTTCCACCTTTAGTGGCAGGCACACTTAAAAAAAAAAGTCTGGCATTCACGGTGGCAATAGTCTCAGCTTTTATAAAATCATCAATGACCCTAAGAACAGTGTCTTGCAATATCCTGCCCTTCTGCACATGCTTTTCCCACATGAGTAAATCTTTTCTTGCCAACCCTGTCAGGCTCCTTCCTATATGCAGAACTGTGCGTGTAAGAGGGCTGTATGTACCCAGTGTCATAAATGGTGCGCAGACTGGCTCATACAAAAAAAAGGTTCTTGCATATTTGTATTTCTTGGCCTTGAGAGTTACATTAAGTTCGTAGACTAAGAAAAGGCTATGTACTTATTGATGTCCGCAGTTCATCGCTGGTCTTAGATGTTTCCAGACTCAGTTTGGCACCCATTATTTTGTGTCTCCTTTTCCAATTTGCAGGCTGTTCATTTTCCAGACCAAAACTAGACTAGACACACTGGAATTAAAGGCACTGAACAGCCTGGCCAGGCTACTGTCCAGTAATATTACTCCCCATCTTCAAGTGTAAACTTTTGTTTCAGTTGAAAGAGCTGGGAAAAGACTAGAAAAATGATGGAGTTCAAACCATCACTTGGAGTTCAAGCAATCCTTCAGTGATGGTCAAACAACATACCTTAGGAATCTCTGGCCCTGCCTCAGCAAAGAACTGGGCATGGGATCTATACTCACCAGTTCCTGCTGGAGAGAGAAAACCCACCAGTGTGTATGTTTTGCAGTCTTCTTCACACTGTTAAGTGTGTGTTGTTTGAATTTCCTTGTTGGGTTTCTTTTTTAGTGCTTATCTCATTTTTTTACATACCTTATCATCTAATTTCCATCGTGTGGGTATAGCTGCTGCCTTTGTGTTTTAAAAAACAGTGTGGAGGCCCAAGTGTTCTTTTGCAGCAGTGGTGTGCCATTTCAGTTTGGCACCAAATTCAAGCTACACTTCTGCCAGGTGGGATTGATTGTGCTCAAGAGCTCCCAGTCACATTTCCCAAATGAATCTGATCCCTGCCAAAATCAGCACATCTTCCATTTGGCACCAGATTTTAAAAGCACTGAATGCAAGGCATGGCTGCAAAGGAACAATCAGAAGCACACTCGTAAGCCACACAAGCCCAGTTGTTCCTTTGCAACCTCAGCTCACATTAATTGCTGTTTAAATTTGGAGCCAAATGCAAATCCAGCTGCTTTCGTGGAGGGTTGGGCACTATTTGATCCAGCCCTCTGCCCAATAGTCATTCCCAACCTCTGCTTACTAGTTTATGAATATTGTCATTTCAAGTTTGGTCTGGATATGGATTCCTGTTTACATTTTCTCTCTCATCTTTTCCAAAAGCAGGTAGATACGTTTTCTCATTTTGTGTAACTTAATTTTGAAAAGTGTTTTGTCAAACAAAATATTCCTTTGAAATATAATACTTAGATTCGCAAGCTAAGGAGGGAGTTGGATGCATCCCAAGAGAAAGTCTCGGCTCTGACAACACAGTTGACTGCCAATGTGAGTACAATATAGATAGCTAGATAGCTAGACAGAAGCAATCTGGTGATAAACAGTGAGCTGGTTTATAAGAATTTCAGATGTAGTTTGGTATAAAAAAAATGAAAATACATTAACTTTTAAACATAATACATTTTAGACTAACTGTGGGTGGTATCCAAATAATGTGTCCCATTACTGTGAGTATTTACGCTTGTGCAGTAGAGTCTCTCCCCCTCCTCTCCCTGTGTCCCCCTAAAACTGTTCTAGGGGCTCCCCAAACCCTCTGGAGTAGATCTGGCGAGGGCACAGGGTGGGGAGGTTGTGCTGATCAATTAATTCATACAGTACTAATTAACACCCACTAAGATATTACCCTTGGAACAATTGTCAAATAGCAACATCTTTTGATCCTTTGGGCTGGTTTCACATCAACTATCCAAATCTAACAGAGAGATCACCTTAATCAGCACTATGGAATGTACTAACTGTTCCCCCTTTAAATGCCTCTTTTCCTACTAATATTTGAATTGAGACTCTTCGCTGGTTCTTTGAATAGTTGGCAGATCTTTTCAAGCAGGAATTACTCGCTCCAGTATTTTTTAAGTAAACATTTTAGCTTCATAACACATGTAGTCAATGCTAAGCTTGTTTTATTTTCTCCCATTTTTTTCTCACTTGTTCAGCCAGGCTTGTTTTTATAGGGGCCAGAGGGAGCAAGAGCCACATATCGCAGTGTTATCATACTCTTCATGGTTGTTTTCACGGTGAATGTGAGAACAGTTAGTTAGGTTAAGGCAACTATGTGCTGATGATGAACAATGCTGGAATGACTGCACAAGACTTTACTGTACCACATTGATACGGGATAAATATTTGTCATGGCTTTTCCTTAGCTTGGAGGAGGTGGTTATAAAGTTGCCATCCTAAGCAGATTCACCATGTATAAACATACCTGAGGCCAGAAGACTTCACAGGCCAGGTTATGACACTATAATATGACTTATTAGAGACGTTATCACAGCTCCACGCCAGGAACTGCTAGCTCATGGCAGGTGACACTTAGACCCAGATGCAGAAGCATCAGTGGTTATTGTGTGGCCACTTAGTTTGATGGTTTTGTCATCTCAGGAATGTTAGGTTTGCCAGGTTTCAATTGTCTGTGCTGTTCTTTCTGGACTAGCTGGTTGTGGATTACATTCTGCATGCGTAATGTTATCTTCTGCATTATTCTTCAAACAGTCTACAAAGGTACAGTCTTGATTGTGTAATGCAATTCAACTTACAGGCTCACCTCGTGGCAGCATTTGAACAGAGCTTAGGAAATATGACCATTAGACTACAAAGCCTTACCATGACAGCAGAACAGAAGGCAAGTCTGAAGCTCCCTTGTACATTTTTCATGAGCCTAGATTCCATAGTAGAACTTTTAAAATTGGGTTCGCAGTAAAGTGATGTCTTTGGGATTGGGCTGCAGAGTAAAGCAAAACTTCTCAGGCATCTATGTGCTGCTGACGTTCCAGTGACAACTGAGTATAAACTTTCTCTCTGGGGTTAGTGGTGGGGTGAAAATGAGGTATTAGACCATTTGCACTAGCAACTAAACGTTACCTGGTGACACTAGTTCCTATTCCCTGCGCTTTCTTGAGTCCATGTTTTAAACCTGACATTCATCCTGTCTCTCATCGTTTCCACAAAATGAGCATGTCAGTGCCTGTACATTAGAGGGGTCGCAGAAACCAATTATGCAATGACTGGAAGCAATAAATACTTATTTCAGTTGTATCCTGTTTTTCTTCCAAAGAGCCCTAAGCAGCTTCCCTCTGGTTCCCAGGTGGTCTTTCATTTTCAAGAGAGTTTACAGGACCAGACCTGCTTAGTTCCAGCAGTAGAAACCAACTGATGTCTTCAGGCCGTATTCTGGGCTACTATTACACTCCCTTAGTATTTTATTACTATTAACCCAGCTTTTTTGCATGTGTTTGTAATATATATACAAACTGCAAATAATGCATTTTCTATGAATTTTATCTAGTACAGTCATACCTTGAGTTACGAACGCTGCGGGTTTGCGTTTTTGGGTTGTGGACCCTGCTGAACCTGGAAATACCAGAACAGGTTACTTCCGGGTTTCAGCGCATGTGCAGAAGTGCAAAATGACGTCACGCACTTGCGCAGACATGCGCTGCGGGTTGTGAACGCTGCGGGTTGCAAGCGTGCCTCCCACACAGATCACGTTCACAACCCAAAGTATGACTGTAATGCATTCTAAATTGAAAAGCGTATTTTCAACCCACTATAGAACTACAATATCTTAGACTAACTAAAATGTCTATAAAGTAAGATCCTACAGAGATGCAGACATGACACTCTTGCATCTTTGAGCTGTTGTAAAATTTTCAATTTACTACTGTTGGGGCAAGGATCTATAATCATAATCACTGTAGTGAGCACTTTTACTCTAAAATAGAATGATCTATAGGCTCATTCAGGTTGCTCTAGAACATCTACGCAGTTTGCAGTTTAATAAATTTATGCTGATTTGCACCAGCTTATTCCTTTCTGCTGTATACAGCTGATGAGCCAGAATTGGGCAAACAAGCATTACACTGGGAGCATGGAAAACTATCATTTTTGTCATGTGTTCTAAACCCAAGTAGCTATCCTAGATTAGTCTGGACCATTCAATACAGTGTGCAGCAAGCAAAGAATAGAAATGAGCAAGGTGGTTTGTGCTTGTAAGAGTTTGTGAAACTAGCCCAAGTGTCCTAAAGAAGTGAGTCATGATGTGGAGAAGGCAGAGTACAGATAAGGGCATGTGGCATGCTGGTTTCTAGCCAGTTTGACTTGAGGGACCCTTAAACCCTCCTACTAAAGTAAGAAGTCCTTATACCCTTACATCATGTGCTCAGCACCACCGATATTCTTCTCTACTTGTAGCCATCTTTAATCAGTTAGACAGACATACAAACAGGTGAAATCCATAAAATCTTCCTAAGTCTCCATAGCTGACCACTGCTCAGGTACCAGATTCAGACTCACCTTAGAGTCCCCGTTAAACACCCATCCAGCTTGACTGCATGGTCTCAACTTTTAGTGCTGTACAGGCTGCTTGACCACTCTTTGGAGAAAATCCAGAGACAACATTCATTCATTAGTTTGTTTGTTTGTTTGTTTTTGTGTGTGTTGCAGGATTCAGAACTGAATGAGTTAAGAAAAACTATTGAACTACTGAAAAAACAAAATGCTGCTGCTCAGGCTGCCATAAATGGTGTAATTAACACACCTGAGCTCGCCTGCAAAGGTAAAGGAAAGATTTCAGCCTTCCCTTTCAATAACAGTGTAACGCTCTGAGGGCATTCATCCCCTTGGTAATAGCTGATGCAAAGTTTTGCAGAGTTCTTTTTCCAGAGATAGACTATATGTTTAATCATCAAACTGAACTTTATTTCTTGCAGTGATAGGCCTGTTGTTACTAATACTGTTTATATACATGTAGCTTAGGAATCCCCACAATACTACAGTAGGGTCCCTTGCTGCAACCCACATCTCTCTAGCAGTTTCTTTTCCAGTGCCACAGTCTCCATACCCAGTAGTCAGCATTGCTCTGCCTCTTCCATCTAACATAACCACCGCTGCTCTGTTGTTTCAGCAGTCAAGATTCACTTCCTGCTCCATCACCCACATAGTGATGTTATTCTGCCATGCTAGGATAGTCTTCTTTCTTCTTCTTTGGCAATCAATCATGGCCAAGTAAGATTGTCTTCCATGAACACTGTCTTAATGGTGTGTCCGTAAGTGACTATGGAAGCCAATTCTGGATCCATGCTAGGATATAGTATGGCAGGAGGAACAGAGATTCAGTGATTAAACTCTCCAGATATTTTGGCTACAACTACCGTATTTTTCCGTCTATAAGACGCCCCCATGTATAAGACGTCCCCTATTTTGGGGGGCTCGGATTTAAGAAAGTGGGGGGATGTATCCGTCTATAAGATGCCCCCTAATTTTGACATTATTTTTTAGGGGGGGAAACCTAGTCTTATATTAGTCTTATACACGAAAAAATACGGTACCATGTGCCCCAGCCAGTACCAGCACAGGACTATTATAGTTCTCTGGGCTGGCTATGAAGAAGGTGGGTCAGGCAATTTTGATTGCATGTGATAGCAAGGGGCAGCAAGGGAGAATGTCCATGTATAGGAAGAAAAAGGAAGATGCCATTTCTGAATGCATTTAACTAGGTTTAATTACCATGTAGGAAGTGGGACTGCACAAACCACTGATTTGCGGATCCGGAGGCAGCACTCCTCAGACAGTGTCTCTAGCATTAACAGTGCAACCAGCCATTCCAGTGTGGGAAGCAACATAGAATGTGACTCCAAGAAAAAGAAAAGAAAGAACTGGGTACGTATGCTTCAACAGAGCAGATCAAATGAACTGAAGTGTGTGTGTCTTATCAGCTTTCCAGAAAGTACAGTACATGAGCCAAGTAAATGCACTGCCTTGAACTAAAATGAGTATGATGGACACCCAGTGAATAAATATTAACTTATGCCCATTCTTAGGACTTGACAAAGTTTTAGCTGGAAGTGGTTGACATCCAAACAACATGTTTTACCACAGGATATCTGTGAATGGATCTCCCACTTTTTTTCTCCTCCCTGAAATGCATCTACAAGGTTTCTAATTTCAGAGCAGCTGAAGTGGTGGTTTAACCCCTTCCACTGTGCTGTTCAGTGAAGTATGGACTCTGTCTCAGCTTATTGTCACCAAAATTGGTGTATTTTTAATATAATGGGGCCAACAGCAGCCTAGAAGGGGAAACAATCCTGACTGGAAAAATAGTATGCAAGGGAAGAATTAGTTTCTCTCTCTCTCTCTCTCTCTCTCTCTCTCTCTCTCTCTCTCTCTCACACACACACACACACACACACACACACTGCTCCTCCAGATGAATTTTCCATGCCATAGGTGTGGAAATGTGAATTTCAGTACAATACTTGTTAAGAATTCACACCAAAAAGTAATCATCAGCCTTTTGGCTAAGATCAAGTATAGCATAAAGTAATTCTATGACTCAGTGTTATGCTGTTCATCTGCACAGAGAGTTGGAAGTGGTGGATTTTACTTTAAATAGATGGTGATAAAATCTATCAGTCAAATAATAATTAGTATTTGTGTCCATGATAAATGTGTGTGTAAGCTATCTGCATAAGGAAAAGCTCCGCTCTCTTGAGTAGTCTGGTTTCACCCTTAGGAAAAGTATTAATTAAGTTCATTATACCTTGGGCCCTCTTTTGACTACAGTGATACCTCTGGTTACGTACTTAATTCGTTCCGGACGTCCGTTCTTAACCTGAAACTGTTCTTAACCTGAAGCACCACTTTAGCTAATGGGGCCTCCTGCTGCGCTGCTGCTGCGCGATTTCTGTTCTCATCCTGAAACAAAGTTCTTAACCCAAGGTACTATTTCTGGGTTAGCGGAGTCTGTAACCTGAAGCGTATGTAACCCAAGGTACCACTGTATTGTCACGGCAAAACAAAAATACACACAGGTCCTGTGATCGGAACATTTGTTATCCAAAATCTCAGTTGTCCAAATGCAAAGAATTATACCCAAACCTTGCTATACAAATGGCTGATTCAGATATCCAAACAGCCAGAGTTTGTCCAACCCGGACTTGTTTTTTTGCTGGTCGGTGGCAACCATTACAGGCAGAGGGAGAGAGTTTGGTACAATCAGGGAGCAGGAGTGATTGGACGAATCAGCTTTTCCTTTGTTTGGCTTTTGCTAATTGGTTGCTGCAGTTTCAGGCAGAAAGCATGGCGGGAGAAAGCATTGAATAGAAGTGTTCCCATGGGAAACAACTCGCTATGCAAACCTAATGAATGATTTCCTGGGAATGCATTGTGTTCGGAAAGTGAGACCTACGTGTATCAGTCTTTAAACTTAATTTGTGGTAGAAGCCTTCAAAATAACCATTTTCACTTCCCATTTCTTCATTGCTTGCCGCTTATTGTATGCAAGGTCCCATGTGCTGGAGGAAAGGTATCTGATATCGAATCCCGTTTTTGTGATACTACCTCTGCCATCGTGACGTTGCTTTTATCGTAGTTTGAACAGATGAACTTAGTTCCTGTAGTCCCTTTGCGTCTTTGGATTTTGTGTGTTGTAAGCAAATAAACGGATGCTGCCTCCTCTCCCTATAAAAAGGGTTAGCTAACATAAGACTTGTAGATCCTATTCAGCCCACTAAGGCTTTTTCCTTGGAAAAGGTTGACTTCCCCACACCTGCAACAATGAAACTGCACGTGAGTTGCCAACATTAATATTCTCCAGTATCTGGGCTTCTGCACTTCCTTCCCTTCTGGATCTTGACTTATGCTTGTTTAAAAATGGGCCCTCCCTTACCCTCAATAAACTTCTTTCTCTAGTATTTTCATTATCCTTTCAAGAGTTTCACAATGCAAATTCTGTCATGGGACAGAAATAACTTTCTGTCAATAATGGAAAAGAGCATGTCAGCCTGAGGCCTGCTCCTGTTTTTGCTGAATATTATGGGAGGCCAGTAATTTACAGAGTCTAAGCACTGTTCTCACCTCCTGCATTCTTTTAATCAGCACATGGAGAGGAATTGTCTCCCCTTGAGGCTCCCTGACCTCTGCACCTCAGACCAAGAGTGGAAAGGGTCTCTAAACATGTACAGTTTTATACATGCAGGGCATGTGTTCAGGATTGGGGACCTGGTTGTGTGCAGGAGGTTCTACAAATGTATAGTTGACAAAACATGTGCTTGAAAAAATGAGAATAGGGTTATTATGGTCAGTAACTTTGATGGATTGTGTACAGGGCTTTTGTGCACAGTGATTTTGAGAGATTATGGTCATGTGTACAGGCCCTACAAATGAATACTTGCCAGAATGTGTGGCAGAGAATATGAGTATAGAGTTTTTGTGTACAGTAATTCTGAGGGATTATGTTTGGATCCGACAAATGTTCACTTGACCAAATGTATGGTGGAGAAGTTGAGAATGGGGCTTTTGTGCAAAGTCATTTTGAAGGATTATGTGAGATCCTTTGTTGGGCTGATAGGAGATAATTTGGGTGACTTGCAAAATATAATGGGTGGAATTCATCATAATGCTCTTCTAATCATTCTGTCTGCACAAGCGTTGCAGCTTCCCTGACGGAACAATCCCCCCTCTTCTCTGCCACATGCTGTCCTGGGGGTTACCTTGACCCCAGCCAAGCCAATTTCAGGTGGGGCACAGAGAGGCAGAGCCCAATTGTGCAAGCAGAACTCTTACACAGGGCTTCTGCTGACAGGACAGGACTGGCTAGGTGAATCTCATCCAATGTGAATTTATATTGAACTCTGTACATCATCCTTTCAGCTCTGTGAAATGTCCCAGGCCTATTCTGATCATAAGATGACATGCTTTACAGTATTATTTTCCATGGTAAAATTATTTGTTTTGTGTGTGTGTGCTTTTGTGGATGGGTGGGGTTCATGTTTGTCTGAGAAATCCAGCGCTTTCCCTGTCACAGGCTTTATCTGTTAAAACTTGTCTTTTTTTCCTTCCCGCTTCCCTTTTTGCTTGTACTTCCTCTGGCAGGTCAACGAGGTAAGAAAGATGTATTTTAAATTTTAAAATACAAAGCTAACTAATCCATTTACATGATTAACTCTGTCAGCATCAATAACCTCATCTGAGCCATGTCATTTCATAACTGCAACCTGTGATAACACCGTAATAAAATTGTCCTTGAGCCGAAAAGAATTTGCAATGTCTCAGAGTGGAAAGGTGTGCTTCAGAATAAGGGCTTGTCAACAGCCAGAACTTTTGCAGTGTCTCAGACAATGTCCTTCTTAAACACAATGTAAAGATTTCCAGAACAGAAAGGTAGCAATCTGTACTTCCATTGTCAATTTGTACTGCCCAAAATGGACTTTTGTAACCATTTTTAAAGTGTTGCATGCTAACTATTTTCTCCTGTTCCTTACTTATCGTCATAAAGCAGTTTGTTTTATGTATAATCTTTCTTGTTCTGCTCTTTTTCTTTCAGCTGCGTAGTTCCTTCAAACAAGCATTTGGTAAAAAGAAGTCCCCCAAGTCAGCTTCTTCTCATTCAGATATTGAGGAGATGACGGATTGTTCCCTGCCTTCATCGCCAAAACTGCATCACAATGGCTCAGTTATCTCTACGCCATTACTGAGAACGTCCCATTCTAATTCACTGTGAGTTGAGTTTGCATGTCCAGGAGAGTTCCTGTTGACATGTTGCTGTTGTTTTATGCTGGGGTTGGAGTCTGTTTTTCTGTGGACTCTATAAAAGAACAAGACACTAAGGATTACGTAGATTTTCTTCAGCTGAGGTTTATTTAGTCAGGTACTTGAAGCCAGTGCCAACTATAATGTGGGTATTTGCTTTATCTTTTTTTCTTTCTTCTTTTGGCTGTTCATTTATACAGTAATGCTTACTCATCCACCATATACCTTAAATTGCTAGATCAGACCCAGAAGCCATCAAAGTGATGGTGAGAGGACATTTTTGAAATGTCCACTCTAGATTGTAGCTTTGAGGAAGACTCTAAGGCTCAGGAGAAGCTGTCAAAAGTTATTGAAGGGGTTCAGGAAATGGTGAATGTAAACAGTATTGCAAAGCTTGAATATTCTTCTTCCATGCAACCTCAATGGTTAAGATGATTTTCCACTGCCCCTTATAGCCAACTGTGTGTGATGGTAAGATACAGAATTTAGTAGAGATTAGAAAACAGGGAATACTTGAGATAATCAGGCATCACTAAAATTTGCATTCCTGAAATTAAAAGCCCTGTAGATTAAGATATCATAGAATCATGTATTTTTATTTTTAAAATTCTCACTTATCTTCAACTATGTTATCTCATTTTCATCACTCTGAAACTAGCCTATCGTATCCCTGTGGTACTGAATAGTGAGCAAAAGCTTAAAGCCATGTAATCCATCATGTCTTTTATGATGGTGCTTGTCATCAGTCAAAGTATGCATGTGACGAGTCTTGACAAGTACCAAGTACCTGAGGAATAAACAGGCCTACAGAATTAAGGAGGAGAAAAGCAGAGCACTAGGCTGCCTAGGGCTTCAGCACTGATTTATTTGGCTTCTGAGTGTAGCCTTTATTAGAAAGCAGAAGAGCACTATGAATAGATATACGTAGTGTTAATGTTTCCCAGATTCAGCCTACATAATATTTTCAGCCTGATAGTCATGTAAGCAAAGACTGTATTTTATCAAGATGTATTGTATCAATGCTTGAAATCCAAAGTTTCTTTATATAGTTGAATTTCTTGAGTTGTTTGCACTTTGCTGATATTATTTAGTCTTTGGCACTTTAGGTTTCTGTCATCAGTTTTGTCAGTCTTAACAAAACCAAAGGTTTGCAAGTACTCCATTGTGAACACAGAATTCACAAACTAAGGGATATTTTAAAGTATTCATTGGACTGGAAAGTGGTTAGAAGCAATATTTTCCATAGTGCTCCATGGTCTTACACCTCACTGTTACCCAGAAAGTCTAGGAGACTGAAAGAGAGGGGAGGGAATCATCTTCCTCTTTCCCTCACCATGCACCATTGCTGCTACTACTGCAGCAGCAGCTTCAAGGCAGGAAAATGATGGGGGGATATGGTTTGAAGGATGGCAGCAGACAAGGATGATATTTGGAGAAGGGGAAGGCTAGCAGAAACAGCCAAGGAGAAGCTAGGAATTCTCCAGCTTGAACAACTTTGGAACAAAAGAACCCCAAGCTTTAAAAAATCCTTGCATTTGAGGCAGGCCCTCAAAGTTAGTTTCTTAGCCTGAACTGAGAGAACATTGGAAGCATCCCTAACATGGCAGTATCTAAATAGCACATGGGTCATGGGGCACAGAGGGAGCCTGCTGTGGCACCGGCTCAGGGGCGCACTCGCGCACCCCAGTCCAGGAGAGTGGGTGGCAACATAGCCACCCACTCTCTTCACTCTACTGGAGCTGGCAGCAAGGAAGCAGGAGCTTCCTTGCACACCACAGCATCTCTCTGCCCCGGATCAGGCCACTCTCCGCCCCCAGGTCAACCTTGACTCAGGGAAGGAGGAGCCTCGGCTGGGCGTGCCATGGCCACTCTCCAGAGTTGCGGCCAGGCACTGCAGCTGCTCTCCGTCCCTGGGTTAGGACTGACCCCGGGAAGGGGGAGCTGTGGCTCAACATGCCAGGCGGGAATGAGACACACAGAGGGCGATCTTCACCCTCCGTGCTCTCCAGCCCCTGGCGCCAGCAGGGCGCAAGGGGGGTCTCTGCAGGGGGGCACCTGGTTCGCACCCCCACAGATTGTGCACCCGGGGCCATGGCCCCCTCATGCTATGCCACTGCATGGATGGTAAAGCACCATTTTTCTTCATAGCTCTCCCCTTCCTTCCTTTCTTGTTTCTTGACTGCAGTACCATATAATTGGTTTTTGATACTGTTGAGGACAAGGGAAGCCAAGCTAGGGGGAAAAAAGATTTATTCACAGGATGCATGTGATATGAAAAATTGCCAGAAAATGGCAAGGGTGCTGCTTGTCTTTTATGCGTTAGGGAGTAATTCAACTCTGTTCAATTTGAGTAGGTGGGAGGGTGGAGAAAGCTGGTGCCAGGAGAATAAAACTACTTCTTTCTTTCTTTTTTAAAAAAGCCTGAACAGTGCAGAGTAAGCTGAAGAGGTATAGGATTCCAAAGCCCTCCAGAGTCATACAGGGGCGCCCAGCTGTGCACTACACCTGCTGAGTACTAAATCTTTCTTTGAGGCCATCAATCTCCAAATGACTGCTGCTACTATGCCTCCTTAATTTACCTGGGATTTTCAGGCTGAATAGATTTCCCAATGAACAGCTGTACGTTTAACAGCAGCTTAACAAACTCTGTATAGGTCACAACCAAAATGGTAGTTTCTCTGCCCTTATTCCGCTGGCTGTCATCATACTTTTTTTCCTTGGGCAGGCTGAGACCATTTCTAAAGATAGGGTCCCCTTCATCTCACCATTTTTGCCAAGTCCCCCCAAACAAACAAAAATCTGGTTGAAAGCAGAGCAATGACACTTTTGATTTTTGCTAACGTTCAGAATTTTTGCTTCTCAAGCTCTTCGGTGAACGGCTCGTTATTATCTTTTCCCAGGATTTCAGAATGTATCGATAGTGAAGCGGAAACAGTCATGCAGTTGCGAAATGAGCTGAGAGACAAAGAGATGAAGCTAACTGATATCCGTTTGGAGGCCCTCAGCTCCGCCCACCAACTTGACCAACTTCGGGAAGCTATGAACAGAATGCAGGTAGGAAGGAACTGCAGCAGCACCCATGCAAACTTTAGAAAAACCCTGCTGGGCTTGCTTAGCCCAGCATCCTCACAAACAGGGGCAAACAGATGCCTGTGGGAACCCCCAAGCAGGACCTGAGTGCAACATCACTCTCCCTGCTTGTGATTCTCAGCAGATGGTGTTCAGAGGCATACTGACCCCCAAAGCATTATTTTGTCCCTCCTGAACTGTCCTTCATTGCTCTGCTTTTATGAGAGAGGGAGAAAAACATTTCTGTATCCACTTTCTCCACACCTTGCATCATGTTACAAACCTCTATCAAGTCTTCCTTTTTTTAAGGTGATATCAGAAGTTTTATTTTCAGTCCCTTTCCTAATAATTCCCTAGCATGGCATTTGCCTTTTTCACAGCAGCAGCACGCTGGGTCATCGCCTTCATTGAGCTGTGCACTACAACCCCAAGGCCTCTTCCTTGGTCAGTCACTGTCAGTTCAGATCCCATGAGCAAATTTGTGAAATTTAGTTTAGGGGTCGTCCCCCCACCACATCACTCTACACTTGCTTACATTGAAATGCATTTGCCATTTTCCTCTCCGCTTACCTAGTTAGGAGAGATCCTTTCCAAGCATCTCACTCCCCCCTTTTGTTTTTACCGCCCTGAACAGTTAGGTATCGCCAACAGAACTTGGGTTACCTCTCTGCTCTCTCCTAACTCCATATAATCTATGGAAAGTTAAAAAGCACAATTCCCAATACCGAACCTCAGGGAACTACACTTCCTATATTTATCTCCATTGGGAAAACTGTCCGTTTATTTTTACTCTGTGGTTCCTATTTTTTATTCAGTTGTTACTGATCTATATCAACACACACATCTACACGCTAATCCTAAAATTAGAGCTTCTCTGTAAAGATTTTATGTAACACTATATTTTTCATTCCAGAGCAAATGCCAAGGCAAGACGCTTGAGCCATGCTCATTAAAGTTGCCACTAATTGTCACCAATGTGTGTGGATGGGCCATAGGGCGAGGCAAGGTGGTCACTCTTTGTTACATTCTGCCATGAATATATAGATATTATACATCCCCACGTGTCTGTCATTTCCGCTTCATAAATCTGGCTCTTTGATCCCACCGTTTTAATTATAATTCATTTATTTTACTTGCAGCGTTTATGGCTTTGTTATTTATTCAACATGGGTGTTCAAAGTCACATCCAAACATATATTAAAACCTAGAAAATGTTCTGAAAACAATAATACCAAAAAACCAAATAAGCAGCAGAGTAGAACCACACCCATCGTCAGAAAGCCTATTTAAAGCAAGACTTGAAAAATGTGTTTCTCTGAAGTTAGCTTCTCTTTTGGTGCATCTCTGTTGTGCTTCTGGGCCTTGTTACATGGAAATGTGAGAGCCAGTGTGTTGTAGTGGTTAGAGTGTTGGCCTAGGACCTGGGAGGCCAGAGTTCAAATCCCCATTCAGCCTTGGAAGTTCAGTGGCTACTTGAGAGAGAGAGAGTGCACAACAGCCACCACATCATTCAGAAAGGAAAAACAGTACCGCTGCAAAAAGTGCAGAGATCCCTGCAGGTCTCATTACAACTCAAAGAAGATTGCCATGAAAACTTTATCAGCTCTCATGTGTAATTCTGCATGATTGGGGGAAGATTGACTATGGGAAGGCCAAGGCGAGGGGATGGATAAAGTGGGGAAGCCTGGTCTACCAGCAAAGCTTGAAAAGGAAACGACTTTGATTGAAAGCTGTTGGGGATAGTGAGAGACAGTGGACCAGCTGGTAAGCTGTATCTCATGTTTGTGTGTGTTTGTGTGTAAGAGATTTTTATCTCTCTTTGTGTATAAAAAAAGCTGAAAGGGCATGCACCTTCCATTCCCTTTACTGGCTGTTTTCTTGTTCTAATCTAGAGTGAGATCGAGAAACTAAAAGCAGAAAATGACCGGCTGAAGTCGGAAAATCAAGGCAGCTGCAGCAGGGCCCAATCTCAGGTTTCCATTTCATCCTCTCCAAGGCAGTCCATGGGTCTTTCCCAGCACAGCCTGAACCTCACAGAGTCAGCGAGTCTTGGTGAGTAGGGCAGCCGACAGGTTTTATCCTGTAGCCGTAAATAAATAATAGCTGTAAATAATCGCTGGTGGCTAAGGTGTGAAGGTGGCCTGGGACAAACCCTTCCATTACAATATCATTGGCAGCTCTGTTTCACTTTGAAGCGTAGCATTCCAGCTATGACTTCAGCTGTGCAAAATCATGTTGGGAGTCAGTTTAATTGCACCCATTTGCCAAAGTAAAATTTCTTTCAAGAGAAAACGCTGTTAATTTTTCTGTGGTCTTCCCTCATTTCTTCCATGTCTGTTCCAGATTGCGAGAGGAATGTCTTTCCATTATTTCAGGTCTTATGTACATTCCAAGAAGTGTGCGCTTCACAATTTCGAAAGCACCAAACCTGGCAGTGTTCACAGAATCAAGCAATTAAAAATCTAATTATCCAAAGCAAGCAACTGTTTGAAAGTTTGTGTAACATAGACACGTGCACCTACACTTTTCTTGGTGCATAATTTTCATCTATAAGGGCTGGAGTAAACACAGCCTTGCATATATTCACAAAAAGAGTAATACTGTAGGGTATTTTTTATTTTTATTTTTTTGTAGCAGGGTAAATCAAGACTATGAACCTGCCCTTTAAGTTCACAAATTAATATCTGCTTCAGAGGTCCTGCTATTTGTCTCACCACTAGGAGAGGTTAGGTTGACTTCATCTTTCTTTAGTTGTGGGTAGGTCCTTAAAACTTATTTGTTCCACACAAAGATTTTGAATGTCACTCATTTTACACTCTCTCTTCAAAGGTGATTCTCGCCCCCACCTTTGTTCTCAATCTGTTTGTCATTGTCTTGGGTTGTATCCAATGTTAGTCCTACTCAGAGAAGACCCACTGAAATTAATAGACATAACTAACTCATGTCTTATTAATTTCAGTGGGTCCACTCTTAGTAGAATTAGATAGGGTTGTATGTTTAAAAAAAAAGTTACAAACTTAAAACTTTTAAGTAGCTCGGGGACCCTTTTTGAGCTGAAAGCCAACTCGTAAATTATTTTATAAATGAAATAAATAACCATATGAGCGTATTTTCCCAGCTCACCATTTGTAACTAAAAAAGAATTTGTTTCCTGTCCACAGACATGCTGCTGGATGACCCCAGCGATGGTTCTTCTCGAAAAGAAGGTGGCAGGCATGTTAAAATAGTTGTCAGTTTTCAGGATGAAGTTAAATGGAGAGAAGTGAGTTATGTGTGGAGTTTGCTTTTCACCTTTTTCCATTCCACGTTATCAGAGACTAGGTCTGTTGGCATGCTACGTAGACTGAAGTTTTTGTGAGGAAACCCACATCGTTCACTATTTTAAGTATTTTTGTCACTTGAAGTCCTGTCTGTAGTCTGAAGCAATGCAGTCAAGACTCAGGTTTTGTCACTAGTTTGCTTCTAGGAAATGACTGATGACCCAATGGCTGATCATAAGAATAATGTTATGCTTAAATGAATGGAAGGTTAAAGAAACTGCTTGAAGCATACAAAAAGGGGTTTAGTGCAAGAACAAAAATGAGGATCCGGCCAGTGGGCCAGATCCTGAACTCCTCCAACCCCTGGAGACCCATTTTGGCTGACCACCTGTTACTCACCTGATTTCAGGTGAAACAACTTCAAAGTCAATCCCTTCAGGGCTTTGCTGTAATCCTTTGATCAGCTGCATGAAAAAGTTCCCCTTGTGGGGAGAGCAGAACTACGGAATACTCCAAAGAGTGGAAAATCTACAGAAATAAGTTGTATGCAATATTAGTCATACTCTGAGTAATCCCATTGAAATGAATGGACATGATTAACCTAGGTCAATTCATTTCAGTGGGTCTGCTCTGTTGAAACTTTATTTTAGTGGGTTGCATCCAACTATTTCCTTAGTTTTCAAAGACTAAGAAAAAAAAGGACTCTCCAACCCCGTCCTCAGAAGTACTTCCATTCTCAAAAGATCAGCTTTGGCCTGGTTCCCACTAGGACCTTTCCTTTATCACGGCTTCTAAAGGGATGAATATGCTTGGCGTTCTAGTCTAGACACAATGCCAGCAGCCATGGATGTTGTGAAGTCCAGACCTGCTAGTACCCTAGGAACTTGGCATGAATAAAAGAGAAATTGAACCAAACATGCTTAGCTTGGAGGAAGTTTTCAAGATCTGTCTTGGTTAAGCTGAAACATGCCCTTTCTCCTGTTCACTGGTTTTAAATTAACTTTTAAAATAAACATTACTAGTGACGAGTGATCCAAGACCTAGATCAGGTGCAGGGTAATGAGAGAGGCACCTGTTTATCTGCGGAACTTGCCTGCTAGGTTTAGAAGGCTTGTATTGTCACATGGGAGCACATTTTTTGACTTCTAAAGGGATCTGTTGTAAGCTTCATGGTAACAATGATTTGCAGAAGTCAGCACAGGTTTGACACAAATGGTTCCTTCCAGACTAATCCTACCTGTGTTTTTAGATTGGATTCCTAAATTAGTGGATTATGGAAATGCTCTGGATTTAATTTAATTCTGGTCATAATTCAATAAATTATTTAACCCCCCCCCCATATTTCAGTTAGCAAAGTGGTTAAATAGACTGCACTAGTGTTTAGGAACTTGGCACATAATTTGATGAGGTGCCAGTGAGCATACAGAATTCTTTGTGTCTAGGTTCTGCCCTATTTGCGTGGGAAATCCCCAGTGTACATGCTTTCCTAGTCAAAGAATAGATCAGGTCTGCAATGCCACACATGTAGGGGTTATGTCTCAGCCCAGGGATGTACACCAAAGTAGCTTGGATGATGGTGAAATAATATATATAGTTCTGCAACAGCACCATATTTGCCTTTCTTTTAACATATTTGTATGCCTTTAGGATTCCAGGCCTCGCCTCTTCCTTATCGGCTGCATAGGCGTCAGTGGAAAGACCAAATGGGATGTTCTCGATGGCGTTGTTAGAAGGCTGTTTAAGGTGAACATTGTTATTTTTGTTACTTCTAACAACTTGGATAGCTTTGAAAGCTATTATTTTTTATTTAGGCAGAAAACTCTTCTGACAGGTTCCTTTGCTTCATCAGTTTAAAGTGAGGCTTCCCCAAGGCCTGATGTACTGCAGCCTGCAAAACATACTAACTGCAGCATCGTATTTCTCTTTATGTTGTATACATTATTTTTTTTACACCATATATAATGTAGGCTTCTGAAAAGTCATTAAGTACTGGCTGCAGTGTGTGCTAAATAATCTTACTTTATTTCAACATTCCTATCTTTAAAACAAAAAAAGTCAAAAGAGAAGACCAAATACACAATGTATATCTGGTCATATGGTACATCCTTCTTGACCACTGCAGCCTCCCAGTTCCAGAGGTTCGAATAAATGCCAACTGAGGATATTCAAGACCTGTACAGTGGTACCTCGGGTTACATACACTTCAGGTTACAGACGCTTCAGGTTACAGACTCTGCTAACCCAGAAATATTACCTCGGGTTAAGAACTTTGCTTCAGGATGAGAACAGAAATCATGCTCCAGCGGCGGGGCAGCAGTGAAAGGCCCCATTAGCTAAAGTGGTGCTTCAGGTTAAGAACAGTTTCAGGTTAAGAACGGACCTCCGGAACGAATTAAGTACTTAACCCGAGGTACCACTGTACTTCCATTGTAATATGCAGTGTGGCAACTGACACTTTTCCTCTGATACTTGTGATCTCACTGAAGGAAGAGGTTTCATGCATTATGCCATAGCCTGAAATGGAGGACTGTAAGAAATACCTTGCTGGGTGAGGTCAAAATTCCACCTAATTCATTCTTTCCCACCTGTGGGTCCACATATGTTGTTGAACCACTCCTCCCATCATCTCTAAAGCTTTTGCTGGGAGTCCAAGAACATTCAAGGACTCAACATCCGGGAAACACTTTGTCCAAAAGTAGCCTGCCAGATGCCTCTGAAAGTTCACAACCAGTGTAGGGAGATGACAACACCCCCTGTTGCTGTTGTTTTTGTCCAGCACCTGGCCTCTTTTCATAATGTATACAGGGCTTCATATGTGTCTGCACCTCTTAATTTAAATATACAGTGCATATACAATACATTTCACATAGACAGGAAAGTCCTATATTAACTCTCTTACATGGAAACTGAGTGTGATGGTGCAACAAGTACTGAAATCTCCAGTGAGTCTGCTGATATGCTGTGTGGTTTTTGCATATATCTGTTACCCTTTCCCTCTCTTTACTCTTTGATTAAAGTAGACTTTGGGTTTGCCTTTCTTCATTGCCCAAATTAGTTCATTTTCAAAATGAAAAATTCAGTTGTGAAATTTCAATATTAGGGAACCAAGACCCTTGAAGATAAGGTTGGTGTATTGTTATTATTCTTTTCTACTTCCCTTTCACAGGAATACATCATTCATGTTGATCCTGCAAGTCAGCTAGGGTTGAACTCAGACAGCGTCCTGGGATACAGCATTGGGGAAATTGTTCGCACAAATAGCATGGAGACACCTGAGCTGCTTCCCTGTGGCTATCTGGTTGGTGAAAACAATACCATATCGGTGACTATCAAAGGTAAATTATAGGTGATCCATTTGTTACTGTTCTTTGTAATTACAGGTTTTGCCAGGCGTTGGAGAAACCTCAGAGGAGCAAGAGACATTTTCATGAGTTTCTTTCTTCTTCCTATCCTTTTCATGTCTTTCTTTGAGTGAAAAGTTCCAAGTGAAGAAGCATTCATGTTCACTGACGTTAGGGTGGTTGCATAAAAAAAAAGGAACAGGGATCTTACACCTTGGAACTGCTGTATAGAAGATGGAATTTCAGCCAGTATTTTTCGTGTTTGTAATTGTTGACTATCAGGCAAGCTTCGATTGCTGAAGTTTATTTATGTATATTTCAAGTTATTTATTTAGGCATTTCAAGAACTACGCTAATGCTGGATTTTAAGAGTCAGGTTATAGTACATATATTTTTATACGATCAAAGTGCTTTTTAAGTTGTTTCATGGTAACATTTCATGGTAACATACCTTCCAGATATACAGCTGTTCATACAAATGTTTAAGCTTGATAATTTTTAGCAGGTGATAAACATTCCATCCCTATGTACTCTCCCAGCTGAAGTTCCATCTGCGGGATTCTAAGAATTGCTGACCTTTTTCACAGTCAATTCTCCCTGCTGACATTGCTTGTATTCTCTCCCCCCACCCCCCAGTGGAAGTTTTTCTGCCAGAAAACATAACATTCCCTCTAATATTAAACTTTGGCAGTGAGTGCCAACAGCTATGTAGTCAAAACACAGCCACTAAGAAACAGAAGGGAAGTATCAATATGCTCAGAAGAATGCCTTGGTTTACAGAAATATGTGTGCAGATACATTTCTAAACAAAAAAATATGGAGGAAGAAAATATTTTTAAAGCTAAGAGAGAACCACCACCACTCTGGGGTAACCATGAAATATTGAATATCAGTTGGAGGGAGGGGGAACCCACAGAAAAGGGGCAAGGGGCAATGGAACAAATTGTCGTGGCTAACGAGAACCCTGCCATGGCTAGCTGGCTAGTTGGAATTCTGAACAGGTATAATCCACACTGCAATGTTTCATGGTAGTCTCCCTTGTTTATCCCATAATGTACAAAACAAGATTCAACACATCACTTGGTTTTTCCGGGGAAAGAGAAGTATTTTGAATTCAGAGGAAGTTTTTATGGGGTGGAGGCGGGAATGCTGTTTTAAAGTGAGCAAAGTGTGGCATATTTACACGACAATCATCGTAAATGTGTAGAATCTGGAAGCATGAATTTACCCTCTTGAGCCTTGGCTTCTTAGAGCTAGTCTAAGGGGAGTGACTACTGTGTGGGTCCAGGAAGTGAACAGTGCTTCATTGGAAGTACCATCCACCTTGATGGAGGCACTGGTGTGTTCCCTCCTGTAAACCTAGAAGTACATAACAATTATCTAGAAGCACAGAAATATTGAGTTGGAAGAGACCCCAAGGGTCATCTGGTCTGGTCCAACCCCCAATGCAGGAATCTCAGCTAAAGCACCCATGACAGATGGCCGTCCAACCGCTGCTTAAAGACTTCCAAAGAAGGAGAGTCCATCAGCTTCCAAGGGAGTTCGTACCACTGTTCAACAGCTCTTACCGTCAGAAAGTTCTTCCTGATGTTTAGTTAGAATCTCCTTTCTTGTAATTTGAAGCCATTGTTTCGGGTCCTAGCCTTTGGAGCAGGAGAAAACAAGCTTGCTCTATCTTCCATGCAAGAGTCCTTTAGATCAGGCATAGGCAAACTCGGCCCTCCAGATGTTTTAGAACTACAGCTCCCATCATCCCTATCTGGTCAGGAATGATGGGAATTGTAGTCTCAAAACATCTGGAGAGCCGAGTTTGCCTATGCCTGCTTTAGATATTTGAAGATGGCTATCAGATCTCCTCTCCTCTTAACCAGGCTAAACTCCCTCAACCATTCCTCATAAGCTTGATTTCCAGCCCCTTGATAATCACAGGACTTCAAGTGTGGTCTGGCCATGGCGGAATAGATTGAAGCTGAATCCTTATCAGGAAGGTGTATTAAGTATCCTCAGTTCTGAGAGGTGGGAAGGCAGCTGATTCTGGACAGAGTTGCACTACACTGAAGTGAGCAAGTTTAGGAAAGCCTATCCAGACACATAGATGCTGAAGTGTTTTAATCTATTTTATGGTTGGTTTTAATTATATTGAAATGGTTTTTCTTATAATTTAAATAGTTGTTGTAAACCACTTAGAGATTGTACTACAATAAAGTGGTCTATAAATTTTGTTAAATAAAATCTTCTGGTGATAACTTTTAGTTCTTAAGTTTTGAATGCCATGTCTTCTGTTGTTACAGGGATTGCAGAGAATAGTTTGGACTGCCTGGTGTTTGAGTCCCTGATCCCCAAGCCTATTCTGCAGCGCTATGTGTCACTCCTGATGGAGCACAGGAGAATCATCTTATCTGGCCCAAGCGGCACAGGAAAGACCTACCTAGCCAATCGTCTGTCAGAGTACATGGTCCTTAGAGAGGGCAGGGAGCTGGCTGATGGTGCTATTGCAACATTTAATGTGGATCACAAGTCCAGTAAGGTGAGTATTCATATAATTGACTTGTCCCCCCTCAAAAAGTTTACCATTTACAAATCAAAATAATTTGTTCCTGAGCAGCAGATTGGTGCGATAAAGGCCCTGATGCGTTTGCCTGCCTTGGCAAGCATGCAGGTGACCCTCTTCTTGTAGGGTGAACTGATGTTTCTTTCAGTCAGTCATTTTATTTGTATGCTGCTTTTCCAACTTTAAGACCATGTTCAAGGCGGTTTACAAAGTATAAAAAGTTACATAACTACAAACATAACAAATGTAGCCAGATTTCCACCTAAATCACAAAATCCGAAATAAAGATGCAAAAAATAACAGCAGCAACAACCACACCCCAACAAAAAGCCTCAACAATACCTCAGCCTAAGATTCTGTTCAGCAGCCTTAGCTTTTGTAGCTGGAGTCAGTCAGGGCCCTGCCCTCCCAGGCCATGTGGAAAAAGGCCTGGAAGAGGACCACTTTTTTTGTCTAGTGAAGAATAGTATTCAGTTACTAATTAATGTCCTCCTAGGAGTCCTCCATTTTGTAATGCTGAGCCTGTGTCGTGTGCAATGACATTCTTGGACCTGGTAGCTTTCTGCAAGAGACTTTGTGCAGAAAACTAGTTGATACCTTGGTGACTTTACCTAGCCAAACCTGGCAGCCCCAATTTTGTTACCCTCATCCTGACATGCAGCGCATGCTTTTCATCATCCTGGCTCCACCCTGTCCCCAGACACCACCTCTCGTTACATGATCACTTCAAGAGAGATCTGTTAATGCCTACAGAAGCAATCTCAATTCTTTGGGAGTATCAGGAGACATCTGTGAACTGCCCCCAGAATGAAAGAGGACCACCTTTTCCTGTCTCGTGTGAAATGGTGTTTAGTTGGATCATAGTCAGCTTTTCAATTAAGATTCTAAGCAAGATGTCAAATTTGTCCGAGCTATTATACACGCTATTCAAAAGGTTATTTCTCTTGGGAGAATGTTGGCCCTGTGTAGTGTGCTGTCACACCCTTAACAGAAGACTGTTTTACCACTGAATCCAGCCACTTTCATTTTTTTCAAGATCTTCAAAAGAAATGTCTGAAAGCCAATTTTCTCTTTTGCATCTGCGTCACAGGAACTCCGCCAATACCTCTCCAACCTTGCCGACCAATGCAATAGTGAAAACAGTGCTGTGGAGATGCCTCTTGTGATCATCCTGGACAACTTGCACCATGTCAGCTCCCTGGGAGAGATCTTCAATGGGCTCTTGAACTGCAAGTACCACAAATGGTAACAGCATGTTCTGCCTCAAACTTTCATGAAAGGAAAGTGTGTTTGCTTCAGGAGCATTCCTTGAGACTTGACCTGGCTGGATCCAACACATTAGTTGCTCGTGATACTATTGAAATCAAACGTGAAAAATTAGCCATGGCTTAGTTCCCATTGAAATCAGTGGGATTTAACTGAAGTGACCTATTTTAGGGCGTAATCCAAACTCCCCAATATGACCATCAGTGTGGTTTTGCAGAGCAGCAAGGCCACTGTATCATCCTCAGCCCTGTCAGTCATGGCAGCAGAAGGTGAAGGGGCCAGGATAATTCGAGGCCATGCTGTTTTCAATGACATTAAGATTTGCTCAAGATCCAGTGGTTCCTGCGCTTTCTCAGCCTCACCCTTGGAACACTCAGTTCTGAGGCTTTCTGCCTGCAAAGACCGCAGCAATGGGGCCACCTGCATGTTCAGCAGGAGCCTGGTTGAGCCAGGAAAGCTTGGTGGAGAGACATCTCTGCCTAATCCAAACCACCACCCTGACATGGGGGTTGGATTTTTCTGCCCATCTTGGTCCAGCCCAGAATAAATAAAATGTATAAGACCTGCAACCAAATATTTAGTAGGCTGATGGGTTAGTTGATATTAAAATGTGGAATTTAGCCACCCTGTGCAGTATTCCCCCCCCCCCCATTATTCATTCACGGATTCTGTACCTTCTGTTTCTTAAGCAGATGAAATATTCTGAAATGTTCTGTAAAATCACAGATACTCTCAGCCAATACTTTGGGAGAGATGGAGAGGTCTGATCAATGTTGTTTAGGCTCAGATAGTTTTCCTTCACATGCCAGTGGTAGTAGCAAAAAAGTAGATAATGTGATTACTTAAAGGTTTTCTTTCTTCTTTTTTTACATACTGTGTTTTCTATACGTTAATACTGACTGATCTGTTTCCCACAGTCCCTACATTATTGGAACTATGAACCAGGCAACTTCCTCTACACCAAACCTTCAGCTCCACCACAACTTCAGATGGGTGCTGTGTGCCAACCACACTGAGCCAGTCAAGGGCTTTCTTGGCCGTTTCTTGAGAAGAAAGCTCATTGAAACGGAGATTGGTGGCCGTATGAGAAATGCGGAACTAATTAAAATTATAGACTGGATTCCCAAAGTCTGGCAGCATCTCAACAAGTTCTTAGAGGCCCACAGCTCTTCAGATGTTACTATTGGTGAGAACTCAGAATTATCTGTTAGAGCTCTTGACGCATTTCTAAACACTTGGTCGAGAACATAGATTTCATCTGCTCTACATAAGATAATAGTTTACTTTTTCCTTAGTGTCCTAATTACATTAAAAACGAGAGCTTTATGAGGCATGGAATCAGATACATTACACTTTTTGTTATAATGTGAACCCAATAAAAATAGGTTGTGCCCAACTATTGAGGGAGCTTGATTTTAAATGCCTGCTCACTAAAGATGCCATAGCAAATGTTCAACTTGTAGATAAATCCTAATCTATCATTATGGGTTAATTGGCTCCTTTGTTGGTGCAGTGCTTTATCCTAAGTGTACATTTCTTTCTCCTCTCTTGTCATTGATGTTATGGCTGTAATTCAATCCATATTCACTAAAGATGCTTGGCATATGTAACCTTCTCCTTTTTTCTCACAGGTCCAAGACTCTTCCTCTCCTGCCCTATAGATGTTGACGGTTCTAGGGTTTGGTTTACTGACCTGTGGAACTACTCTATTGTTCCGTATCTTCTTGAGGCTGTCAGAGAAGGGCTACAGGTAAGGAGCTTGCATATGAACTACACCTACTCAAAAGAGTGTGGGCATGGGGGAATAACAGATACAGCACAACCTAGGTCTTCACATCTCATTTATTTGTTTTGTTTTACTCTCTTTATACCCCACATTTCCTTCAAGGAGCTCAAGGTGGTGTAGATGGTTCTCTTCCTCCCTGTTTTATCCTCACAACAACCCTGGGAGGTAGCTTAGGCTGAGAGGCCATGACCATCCCAAGATCTGTGCCCCCCCCAGGTGTGTTTTATTTGCCGGGATTTGAACCCTGGTCTCCCAGGTACCAGCCCAATCCTCTAACCACTACACCACACTGTCTCTCCTTCAAGCCAGTCACAGCCCACCAACTATTTAATAGCCGGACAGGAGCTTGGCAAACCCAAGTGTGCCTCAGAAGCTTGTGAGGGAACTCTCGCTATGAGAGCATTAATGTTGGGCAAACTCTCTCAGCAACAAGTCCCCGACAGGCATTGAAAACAAGAGTATTTCCTTCCCCCACTTTTCTGTTAATGGCTTTTGGAGTCACGAGTTATGCAGACTTGCATTAATGCTTTCTTTAGCTTGGAAAGGAATTGCACCAATACCCGGTGGGTTAGACCTAGACATGCTGGGAACCAACTCTGTTAACGGGACTCAACTACTGGAGGAAAGCGATTTTCACCAATTCCTCCTGCAGCCCTCTCTGTGCTCTGTTGGGCGACACTCGGGGCAGTGTTGGAGCCTCCACTGGATCAGAGTCCCTTCTGCTAACTAAATTAGCTTTTCTTTTCATGCAAGCACATGTCTGGAGCTATCTCACTACATTTATTACTATCTTTTTAAGAACACAGTATTCTTTTCATTGGAGTAAGATGTGGGGAAAGGGCACAAGTAGTTTTGTTTGTGTTCTTATCATTCAGGAGAACAAAGCAAAAGCAATGTAATTAAACTAGTTGTAACATTTTTGTAGAGGTTTTTTTTTAAAAAAAGAAATATATATTAAATTCCTTTATGGTGCTTTAGGAGTCATTAAAGTGATTTAGGAGTCTTTTAGGACTGATTGAACTGATAGTGCTTAGTATCTTATTACAAGTTCTAATTGTTCAGCAGCTTCAAGCAGCTCAGACAACACTGCTATTGTTATCTCAGCCAGCATATCTGTGAAACAAACATGATAACTGCTGGTGACTCCGCATCTTAATCTATTTTGTGTTTCATGTTCCCATCCTCAACAAGTCGGTAACCATCTCAGTCTTGTAAGAAAGGACACCATTTGCTGCTGATTGTTTCCCATAAGAATGTATGAAGATGCCTGTGGTTTTTCAGTGCCATAACTTGCTTGATGCACAGTGATCTGAAAGCATATTTCAGACACTTAAATGGCCTTGAATAAAGAAGAAAAAAGGGAAAATAGTGTGATAAGTTTATAACCTTAACTTTAAGATTTAAGATATTATTCCACATTTTTAGGAAAGGAGACTTGAAAGTAGAACTGGAATTTTATAAGCATCCATTTGCCAGGTTGAATCTATGTCTTTGGAGTAGAAATCCTCTTCTCTTCTTCTGACATACAATTTCGTTGAGTGAGAGTCCCTGATTTTGGATTACATGGCACCACCTAGCGGACAAATTTGCTCAGTAACCATTTGGCGTGCTCTCAGAATAAAGCGTGAATTCTGTTAATTATTTACTTAATAAATACACACCCTGCTTTCTGAGAAATCTCTACAAAGCATATTTCACTGTATATAGAATTGGTTTATTTCATACATATTGTAATGTTTCTAAAACAATTTTGGATAGAGAAAAAATATACTTTGTAGCAACACCATGCTACAAAGATTTGACAAATGTTGTCAAATCGGATATGTCCTACAGAAGCTTCAAACTGTCAGAATCCAAAGGTAGCAAAATACGTAGACAGAGATTCCATCTACCTCAAGTGTATGGTTCAGTATTTTCCCCTCTTGTGTTTCTAAATGCCTTGGTCAAGAGAATGTTCACCATGAGAGAGAGAGATAGAGAGAGAGAGAGAGAGAGAGAGAGAGAGAGAGAGAGAGAGAGAGAGAGAGACTGTAATGCCAAATGAATAAATGTTTTTTGTTTTAACTAATTGACTGGTTCAAAGGAAGACTGTTGAGAGCTCCCCAGTATTTTCTTTTAAAACTTAAGTTAAAATTTATCACAGGTTATAAAAGAGATGAATAGGAATAGGAGCATTTATGTTCGTCATGTAACCCACTGCAGTCATGGGTTGCTCTTGAAATCTTTATGCCCGGAACGCTAATGACATTCTGATGTTCTCATAATGCATCTTTGCTCCCCGTGGGGTGGGCCTGCTTAATGTTCCACCATGTAAGCTGTCAGAACAGAGAAGTATAGCAAGTGAAAAACAATCCCCAAACGGGCAGCCACCTTAAACTTTGTACTACAAGCATGGAAACATGAACATTCATTTTCCTCTAGAAACACCTTCTGTAACTTCAGCTTTCATCTTGCTCAAATGGTTTTGGCTGGCCCAAGACGCTGCGTGTAAATACATTCACAAAAAGCCATGGCTCCACAGAGCAGGGTTTGTGGTGTCTTTTTGCAAGCTACAGTCAAATCAAACCGCCTCTTCAAAGTGGCGAGGGCATGCGTGTTTGAAGTCAAAGACTAAAATGTGTGGAATCACCTGTTCCTTGGGAGATTTTTGGCACCAAAGCAGGGGAAGCTTGCCAAGCACTGAACTGTAGTTCTTTGATGACTTTGAAGCCAAACATTCAAGCAAACAGTTTGGCAAAGGCACTTCTGAAGCTTTAACCACATTTGGTCTAAAAGGACAGGAGATCAGAGAAGCTTCTTACCTCTTTTGTTTTTTACAAATTCTCAGAGGAGACGGTTGTCTATCCCTGAGTGCTTCCCGACAACCTGTTTATTGAGCATTCATCTTGATTTGTTTGCATGGAGATTAGGCAACACAGGCTATTTAAAGAGCATTCATTATTAATTGAGGGGTTGTTGGGGGGCGCTGATGACATGTGAAACCAAGTGTTATCCCGCACTTTCCTGTGCATTCTCCTTTTGCTTGCCTCGTTGCACAAGCTCAGGTCTCATGAGCTGGCCAGCCCCATTAGTCCTTACTTTCAATTCACATGTACTAAGAGTTCATCCTAGGTACCTGCAACGCATAAAGATCCCATGGTTGCGTGTGATATATGATATCAATGTGCGGTAGGGGCACTTTGGTCCCACCATTCTCCTTGAGGAAACCCTCATAAACGTCTGAGAAATCCCAGGCTTTCCCAGAACACAGAAAACCATTGCTGTGATGGTTGTGACCTATGAGAAATCCAGATGCTCAGACACCTCCAAATGCTTGGGAATCATCATTCCACATCACTTGCAATGAACAGGCAACCCAGGAACAGTTAGAGCTTGGTGCTTAAAGGAGGAAGCATGCAGAGCTCTGGCTGTTCTTGGCCCGGACATTTTTTACACAATGGGAGATTCCTCTTGTGAAATGTCATGACAAACCAAAAGGCTATACCTTAAAGGCCTATATATCCCCACCCCACTCACCATCCTCCACCCCTCCCCATCTTTTCTTCCCAACTTTATACTGTATGCAGCACTAATGCCTCGCAACAAATAAAACTGATCTGTAGAAAACACAACTTGAAAAAAGAGACAATGCACATATTTTTGAAAACTAGGAAATCTTTAATAGAAATTTGGTTTTGTTTTTTTAAAAAGGGCCTATATATTGAAAAATCTAATCTTTTAATGAGGGTCGATGTCTTGTTCTTGCTTGCAGTTGTATGGAAGAAGAGCACCATGGGAAGACCCTGCCAAATGGGTAATGGACACTTACCCATGGGCAGCCACCCCACAACACCACGAATGGCCTCCTTTGCTGCAACTGCGGCCAGAAGATGTTGGATTTGATGGGTACTCCATGCCTCGGGAAGGTTCAACCAGCAAGCAAGTTCCACCTAGTGATGCCGAAGGAGATCCTCTGGTGAGATTTCTCAGCTGGTCAGCAGCACAAATTTTATTGTGTTGAATGTTGTATCATTTGGAAGAATTGAGACTTGGTCCAGGAAGGCACAGGTGGTCTGTATAATGTACATACAGATGACCCCAGTGTAGCCCCATGTGTGGTTTGTGGCTCATCCTAGAAGTTTAGAATTGTGTTGCAGATGTGATGGTGTCTACTTGGCTTGCAATGTCTGTGTGATTGCTTTGTGTATGCTGTGCTGACCTTACAATATGTTCTATGAGAAGCATCTCTTAAGTTTTGGAAGGAGTAAAACAGTGATTACAAACCACCTTTGAAACTTATCTCAAGGCCATGCCTTCTGCAAATTCTTTCAATGAGCAGATTATGGTAATGGTGCCCTTTTCATGTTACTACAGTACCACAGAAGCTGCTTTTTCCATGGATTCATAGGATGGCACTGTTATGTGAGTGGTCTTGCCCATTACAAACAAATGGGCAGGACCAAACATGTGGGACCCAAAATCTCTTTTACTCTCAACTGGCTGCAAAAAAAACCACTTCAGCATCAATGACATTACATGTGACTTGCAAAAGGGACTTAGATAAGGGGTGGGGAATCTAATCCCCTGAGACTGCATTCATCCCTAACTTGATGCAAGTCTGAGGAGCCAAGAGAGAGGAGATGGGTGGGGGGAGGGGGACAGACCCAGGAGAAAATCAAAATGAACAGAGTGATGGAAGGAGGGTGTTTGCAAGCAGTCGGTTCACACTTCCAGCAAGAGCAATCATACCCTCCCCTGGCAGCCCACTGAGAGGGGAGAGAAAGGGGTGGGCCCTTGACAAACACTGTTTTTCGCCCTGCCCAACATTGGCATGTGAGCCGCAACAGATCCAAGTGTTCCCTGACCCTGCATTGCATGATGCGATGGAGATGGGTAACTTATAACCTCCAGAGAAAGGTTGAAATGTTTGGCATGATCTGCTACTAGGACAGAAGGATTTTTCTAGCTTGTCCAGCAAGCTAGTTCCACTCCACCCAGCCTAACTCCAATTCTGTTTCCACCACGTAGCTACTGCCAGTAGTCCATAAACACCAAGGAAGAATTGGTTGCCCAGTCTACCCTGCTTGTGTAGGTGCTAGATTTCTTGTGGCATTGAATGCTAATTGAGGGTCTTATGCAGCAAGCAGAGCAAGTGCTTAAACAGGCCAATAAATAAATGTGGAAATAGAGCCAACATTCAAGTAACACCGCTTGTCCTCTTGTGATATTTCCTCAGATGAACATGCTGATGAGATTGCAGGAGGCAGCTAACTATTCAAGCCCACAGAGTTACGACAGTGACTCCAACAGCAATAGCCATCATGACGACATCCTCGATTCATCTCTGGAATCAACATTATGATGCGAAAATAGCAGAAGTGGGTTATTTCCCATGGTCCATCTCCTGCCTTGCTTAGAAGACATAATCACCAAACCATGAAGATCACTGGTCTTTAGTCCAGCTGGACATCTCAGTATTAGAGCTGCAAGAACAATAGAGACACTATTCCGCCCCTTCTGTTTCTCCCCCAACCACCCCCTTTTCAGTCTCAAATATGGGTGCAGGCAACCCAGTTGATGTTTTTGAATTGTGTTTTTATTTTCCTTAATAATTAGAACTGCACTACTTTGTTTTTGTTTTGTTTTTTGACATTGCTGTGAGCTCACATGCCTAAGACACTGAATACATGTTTTTCCCCCATACCAACAATTACATTAGTCATAGTAATTTGTGGTGGGCGTGGGGGAAGAAGGAACAAAAAATGTTCACCTACAAAGCTATGAAGCAAAAGAGCTTTGTGCCATGTACTGTCCAGAAAGGGAGAAAAGGGAGTGGATCTTGCCTATGCTGCTTCTGACCAAACTCATTCAGAATTTGCTGAACTTAAACATCATCTTTCAGTCTAACCTCATCTACAGATAGTTCTGGTGCTATAAAATATTTGCTTGCCTTGATAATGTTCCACAAAAGGCAAAGAGCTGAGAAACAGGGAAAACACGTACACACACACATGTACACACACATGTACACACACATGTACACACACACACACACATACACACGGGTGTTCTCTAGTTAGAGATCTGGCTTTTTATGTTTATGTATTTCGTTTTCTTTATATAGGTGCAGATGTAAGGCTTAATCCACCCCAAACACAGATGTTGCACATCATTTGCTACTTTTCAATGGAGCCACAAACCTTTGAGCCACAGCAGCATGTTGTGGACTATGACCATTTTTGCCAGGATTCAAAGTAATGCGTAGGAAAACAAACATACCCACAGCCTGTGTTTTACTTCCACTTTTTGCGTTAGCAGTTATCACCGCTGAAAAGGCAAGTGGCTTTTAAAACTAGATTGCAGCTTGTCTCTTCAGGAATAGGATCTGCATCAGGGAAGACTGGAAGCAAAACTCCAATGTGGATTTCATCACCCATGGATGCACATCTGTTCTTTGCATAGCTGCCCATACCGGAAGGGTGAAAACACGCTTAATGAACACTTCCGGTTTTAGTTACACTGTTACTTAACCCAAACATTTACCAAAAGTTTGAGGCAGCAATTGTTTAGCCTTCACACTGCCCAAGTACAATTTTTTAACACTTCATCCTCATGCCTCAAAATAAACTATTTTTGAAATGCCCTCATTTTCAAAAGCCACTTGTCATGAGGAATGAGAATTCACTGTTTTTCAGTACAAAAACACTAAAGCCTATTTGGACTCCTGCAACTTGTTAAATCATTTTTATTAAGCCAGGTCTTGCGTAAAGGAGAACTGTGTCTTTAAATATTTTATTTGTTTCTTTGAAGGGTCGTGTTTTTGAACCTATCTGGTTCTTAGATTCTCCTTTTCCTCCTTGCCCAAACGCACAGAGTAAAGATGCGTGTTTTTTTAATTATTATTTTTTAAAAAAATCTTGGTGCTTCTGCTGGGGAACAAGAACACCTCACAAAGAATTGCACTCTGATTTGTGTTTTTCTGTTTGAAATATACAACTAGTCAGCTGTCTCAGGCTGTACCACAGCTAGAGCCACAGTCAAAACACACACACACGCCTTTTCAGCTATCTTTGGGTGCTGATTTTTTTTAAAGTGATGCCTTACCTACTTTCTACTAATTGTGTTTGAATTCCATTAGTGCTGCATATGATGGGGGTTTTTATTTAAACAAAACAGGGCTATAGGAGTCATCTCTTGGAGTACAATTATGTGAGTTGCTGTGAATACTGTTTGTAATAAGATAATTGAGATTTCTTCTGGTTTTTTTTTTTAAATGTGACAATAACTAAAAGAGTGGGGAAAAATAAGAGGGAGAGGGCTTTTCAGAATGTCCATATCAACTTACAGCTAACAGTTTATTGGACAAATGTTTATCTAATGGAGGCAGAAACAAATATTCTAGGATGCTGTACAGCATCACTGCTAGAATCTTTTGTTTTAGAACATGCAGGTTAGATGTTTGTCACCATTTTGAAAAGAAAGTGTTAAATCTTTGTAGGGTTAATATGATGCAACAGACACAAGCCCTCTTCAGACATTATAAATGTCAAAGCATATAGGACAGTCCTCGGCAACCTTGTGCCCTCCAGAAGTTTTAGAGGGCACCAGGTTGGCAAAGGGCACCGTAAGAGCTCTCGCCCCACTTCCAATCACGTTGTGTTGAGCAGCAAGGTATATAGGGGGCTTGTAAATGGGTACCCCTGAGCATATTTACAAGCCTCTCTGCAATCAGGAACCCCAGTTGTGCAGAGGTTTGTCAGCATGTCCATGGGAGCAAACTTACAATCCCACTTCAATCCTTACCATTCAACACAGCAAAGTCGGGGGGAGGGGGAGCAGGACCGCTACACAGTGTTCCATGCCTCCCAGACATCCAGAACCTGGTGGTGCAGCAATGAAACCGCTTGCACATTTGCAAAGCTAAGCAGGATCTGCTATGATTTCAAATTGGATGGGAGATCACGTTGAGATTCCTGCAATGAAGAGGGTCAGACTAGATGACATTCAGAGTCCCTTCCATCTCTACAATTCTATGATTCTAATTACCACCTGTGATTCTAACTTTGTAATGCCTGAAGAGGACTATGGTTATGCTACCATGCCTCATGAAAGAGTAAGGGTTTTTTTATTATACCTCATAACTTTCTGCTTTTGGTGACGTGTGAATTTAATCTGTTGTGTTTTGGAGTTTTTTGTGAACTTGCTCCCATTATGTTTTTCTAGAACTAATGGCCTGTTGAACTGTTGAACCAGAATTTCTTGAGTGTTTCATCATAACAAGATATAAGGAGGGTAGCTGACCTTCTTAATTCTCACCTGGTTGCTGATAATGGGCCACAGTGATCCACAGCCCTAAGCAGATCCGTCTAATATGCTGGAGAGAGCTAGTTTTTTAGCTCCCTGCTTCTTAGGACCTCTTGCAGGACAGATTTGAAAGGTTCTCCCAGGTCAAAAATTCCCTTCATATGGAAACCATCATCCTAGAAAATGATTCTTTCTTTGCCTTCTCCCTGAAGTGCTATCTTTACACTTGCAGGGTTTTTTTAAAAAACAAACAAACCAAGAACCAGCATTAAAACAGGAGATCCATGTACATTTTGAATGGTATAGTCCCAGGAAATTTGTACTGCATGCCTTTTATAAATGTTTGAATAGATTCATCATACCCAACATTGAACACAGTCTGGACTTCTTTCAGCATAGCACTTTCCTTCATAGGAATATGTGGTGTTCTCCGTTGAAATAATTTTGAAGGAAAAAGAAGTTTAGAGGAAGACCACTTGCATTGGGAAAGACCCATCTGTGTCCCATTGGAGATTGGTTTCTACATTGCATGTTTTTAAGCAGTTTCTGTTTCGCACCCCATGGATGTTGTAGTTGGCGACCCATACTTCTGGAGTCTTGCAGAGTTCCTAAAGTCATACCCTGACTTGCATGATTCAGTAGCAACCACACACTCTACCTGGAACCCAGAGCTTGCATAGATGGAGGTGCACGTCATACGGGCAATATATTTTGTTGTATATGTGAGGCTTTCCCCCAAGTCCGGGATTTACAAACTAGGGGAAGATTCACCTAAGTTGCTGTGTACAATGAATGAGGTCTGCTCATGCAATGGGACCTTCTTCCCTCTGCATCCCATAAATCTGTTATGGAGGGTTGAGGGAGACCATAGAACAGGTTTGGGGGGTACAGGGGAGAGAAGAAGCAAACTCATTGTGCAAGCATACCTTGCTCGCTGTGTGTGTACCCCAGTTATCGCAGTGTTGAAGTCCACCCCAAGTGATGATATAGTGCAGGTTGGAGTCAGGCATTGTACCTGTATGGCAAGATCTGCATGGAACTGTGTAGCATGAGTGATTCCCAGCTGCCATGCCTTTAACATGCAACATTAAAATGTCTTGCTGAAAGCATCATTGCCACATAGTTAATAGTGCTAAGAAAAGTGTGCCCTGGAAGGGTTCCCATCTTCTCCTGCCTTTTCTCTGCTAAAAACAGAGGGATCCTGTTTAAAGTAAACCAACCAATGGGGGTTTTTCCCCAGCCAGTGGGGACTTTTTTTTCCTAAGGGAACTGTGGAATCGGGTTCTTGATGTGTGTATGCATAGGCTCATAAGAAACATTCAAGGATTCTGCTCACCCTACCCAATATAGTAAACAATGTTTATTACAGTTGTGCCCCAGTGGCTAAATTATACAATTTGATTCCCAACCACCACCACCACCCCTTGTATCTGTTTGGAATTGACAATTAGAGTTTGCTATTTGTCATTTCCAGTCAAGTCTCCTCATGTGCAAAGTGGTTTCTGTGAAGGTACATTAACAACTTTACCCTGTTGCGCAAGTCCAGAAACTTCCTTATAAAAGTGCCGCAAATTTATCCTGATGCAGTGATTCCATGCATGCTTCTGCTGTCTGGTCCATTTCAAAGCAAAGAGCAACTCTTCATATGTAGAAAGCAAAAACCACGTATGGAGATGATCTCTCCAGTGAAATGTGTGGAGAAATTTTATTTAGCCGAAGGCTTTGTTGTCCAGCCAGACTGAATTGGGAGCACTGAAATTTCACAAACATCAAGACATACAAGAATTATTTACAGGAATGATATGGCTGGGGAAAGCAGTATGTGGGATCTTGACTGACATCAGATATATAGCCTATTTGACTCCCTTTACAAAATCTCTATGCTGGGTATTCAGGTTTTTTTCCTCTCCTGCATATCCTGTTGCCATGAACAGGAAATGAATTCTATCTTTTTATTACCATAGTTTGTGTCACTTAAAAATAATTTACATTGAGCAACTTCATCCTTTTGGATGATCGGACAACTTCAGTATCCTTTCTGAAACTTCGGGATTCAGGGTTACCTGTTGTGCACATTTCTTACCTAGCTCTTCTTTGCAACATTGATAAATAAAAATTCCTTCCCTTTTTAGAATGATGAAATACTTCATCTGAGTTGCTTCCAGTTTTGCCTTCCCTCAACCCGCCTCACAAATTGGAATTACTTCTTGGTTTTTAGTGCAAGACTCTATGCAACAGTCGTGTTTTGTTATAAATTGGAAGCATGCAAAATATTTCTTTCCTTCATAACTGTCAAGAATTGTACAAGTCATATATTGGATTTCTTTTTTTTAGGGTGATGGTGCAGAAACAGGGAGGGGTTGGTTAGTTCCTCCTCCTTTTTGGTATATTTTGGAGAGACAAATAAACCCCTTACAATATTGCATTGGTGATGCTGACATTTTTGATATTCTGTGTCTTGAAACTTGTCTAAATGTGACAATTCCCTTTTAAGGAAAAGGAGACAGCGAGGGGGAAAAAATACATGGAAAAAAATAGTGGAGATTAAATGGAAGGTTGCTGTTTTGATCTAGTTGTTTCCAGTGGAACCATTTATGAGAAAAGTTCTCTTTTAAGATGTACATTTTTTTTCATTGTAACATAGAACTGTAAATATTTGATTACAAGTGCTGCATTTTGATGAATTTTTTCTAGCCATTTTTAAAGAGAAAAACTAGGAATTGAGTATTTTGTGTACAGTATGATGTTTACCTCCGCCCTACCATCCCTATTTAATTTTCTGTTACCATTTAGGATTGGTTCTGCCGTTGGTCTGTTTTGGACCATTCCTCCCTCTGGCCTGCCCTTCTCACCCCTGTCCTGTGTCATGGAGAATAAAGCTAATGATTGTACCAGTCTTAAATTATTCATGATTCAATAAATTTGATGATTATTTATTCAGATTGGTTGGTCTTACTGCCGTTTTTACTGCTGTAAGGGTTGGAGCAAAATTCCGCATAGTTCATATGCCATATAAACTATAATAGCAGCAGTAGTTAGGTGATGTGCCGCATTCACCAGTCCAATTATCTGTGTGTTTTGGATTCAGATCCTTTCATCTTCTTTATTATTAAAGTCACGTTGCCGTACTCTCAGCAACAACAATCTGCACATGCTGCCGAAGAGAATGTTCAAGGCTCATTTCAAGTCCACAGAACTTTAAGAACAGATACTTGATGAATCAGAGTGTTTTAACTGTGCAGACAGTCACAAGACAAGGGATGCACACCCTAAACGAGGTTTTCATTGTCCTCTCAGGTGGACAATGCATGGGTCTCCCAGTTGCCCACATGGGATCTGCAAGTATACAAACATTACTAGTGTTCCTGTAAGCTTTAAAAAAAGGGCTAAGTGAAAAGGGGAGTGTGTAATGCATGGGATGAAGAAAGTGGGTCGTGAGAAGTTTCTCCCTCATAAGAACTAGAACCCTGTGTAATCCAATAAAGCTGAATGGTTTTTGTTTTGTTTTTTTATAAAGGTAAAGGATCCCTGGATGGTTAAGTCCAGTTAAAGGTGACTATGGGATTGCGGCGCTCATCTTGCTTTCGGCGTTTGTCCACAGACAGCTTTCTGGGTCATGTGGCCAGCATGACTAAACCACTACTGGCGCAACGGAACACTGTGATGGAAGCCAGAGCGCACATAAATGCCATTTACCTTCCCACTGCAGTGGTACCTATTTATCGACTTGCACTGGTGTGCTTTCAAACTGCTAGGTTGGCAGGAGCTGGGACTGAGCAACGGGAGCTCACCCCATCATGGGGATTCGAACTGTCGACCTTCCGATCGTCAAGCCCAAGAGGCCCAGTGGTTTAGACCACAGTGCCACCCTAGTTGAATGGTGGGAAACAGTGGATACAAAGAAAAAAGGAAGTACTGCTTCACACATAGAGCACATAGAGCAAGTTCCAAATTTGCTGCCAAAAGAGTCAAATTCATGGAGAAACATGTCTACTAGTCATGGTGTCTACATTACCTCTAGTATCAGGCAGTATGGTACTGACTACCAGTTACTGGAAAACACCGTGCTATTGCTGCCATGCTCTGCTTGTGGGCTTCCCATAGGCATCTGGTTGACCACTCTGCAGATGCTGGACTAGATGAGTCTTATATCTGAACCAGCAAGATTCTTATGTTGTTAAGGCAGTCTCTTTGAGTTCAATGGGACTTTTCTTCCTGGAAACTGGATACATGATTGCACCCTAAATGATCAAACATGTTTTTCTGTCATAACTCTCCTCGGGAAACAACTAGTGGAGAAAGGTGAGGTTGTTGTTGTTTAGTTGTTTAGTCGTGTCCGACTCTTCGTGACCCCATGGACCAGAGCATGCCAGGCACTCCTGTCTTCCACTGCCTCCCACAGTTTGGTCAAACTCATGTTTGTATCTTCGAGAACACTGTCCAACCATCTCGTCCTCTGTTGTCCCCTTCTCCTTGTGCCCTCCATCTTTCCCAACATCAGGGTCTTTTCCAGGGAGTCTTCTCATGAGGTGGCCAAAGTATTGGAGCCTCAGCTTCACAATCTGTCCTTCCAGTGAGCACTCAGGGCTATTTCCTTAAGAATGGATAGGTTTGATCTTCTTGCAGTCCATGGGACTCTCAAGAGTCTCCTCCAGCACCATAATTCAAAAGCATCAATTCTTCGGCGATCAGCCTTCTTTATGGTCCAACTCTCACTTCCATACATCATTGGAAGGTGAGGTAGAGGCGTTCAAATGTTCATAGGCAGCATTTTATCGGCAAACCTAGAGATAGCATAGAATCCAATCATTTACAATGTGAATGAGACGTGTGATCCAGAAAATAAGCTGCCTTAAATCTCATTGGTGTAAGATATAGTGATTTAAGCATTAATGAATAGGATTATCAAATTGCTTAGCCTTGTCTGGTTTGATGCCAAAATTATTTAGTATTGTTATGTACACCGTCCCTGTCTCTGAGTGGTGAGAGAATCCAGGGGTTCCAGTGTTTGCCCAGGGTTTGGAGTCTTTGGAATGAAGGTTAGTAAGACTGGGAATTCTATAGGCTATATGGTTTATTTACACATATATACAACCTGCACATATGATAAAGGGATTCACAGCATTAACACCCCCAACGATCTTTCTTCTCCATTAATCACAGCTTTGGATCCAGCACAGAGCAAACATGTCCCTGTGTCTTTCAGTCTGCTTCCAGCTCAACTTAGCCACTCTGGCTATGCTTTTCCTACCTGACAGCTAGTTTGGGGTGGGGATAAAGCCTATCCATTTGTTCCATGACACAGAGCAACATCTCCGGTTCTGCTAATTGTTGTGACTTTACTAGCTAGCCTAAATCATTACCTCAACAAAGGAACTGGTTTATTGCAGGACAGCAGCCAGACTGACACCCTCCAAAACACACATATGAAGATCTCTCAGGGAAGTTTTTGTAATTATCTCAACCTGACCACGAGATGGCAGCAAACTCAAGCTAACTGAAATTGGGCTTTGCTTGGTTGCTTAGTGACCAAATCTTCATACTGTATAAACTCAAGCTTGCTCTTGCTCCCTCCCTCCCTCCTTTCTCCCAGTGCAGGTCCCTGTGTGGCTCACAACAAGAATGGAAACAAACACAACTAAAAATACACAAGCAGTGTAAAAAAAAAAAAAGTAACTCTATTAAAAACTGCATTGAAAACACAAAAGCATTTAGAAGTGCACAAAAAAAGAAAATGTACACTCCCAGCACTTGCATTTAAAAGTTTCAAAATAAGAGATTGGGGGGGTGCAATTTGTATACTTTTAGAACATGGGAAGATGCCTTACACAGGCTGACCATAATTTATTTTTACATAGTAATATACTGCTCGCCGAAGAATTGATGCTTTTGAATTATGGTGCTGGAGGAGACTCTTGAAAGTCCCATGGACTGCAAGAAGATCAAACCTATTCATTCTTAAGGAAATAGCCCTGAGTGCTCACTGGAAGGACAGATTGTGAAGCTGAGGCTCCAATACTTTGGCCACCTCATGAGAAGAGAAGACTCCCTGGAAAAGACCCTGATGTTGGGAAAGATTGAGGGCACAAGGAGAAGGGGACGACAGAGGACAAGATGGTTGGACAGTGTTCTCGAAGATACAAACATGAGTTTGACCAAACTGCGGGAGGCAGTGAAAGACAGGAGTGTTGGGAAAGATGTTGGGAAAGATGGAGGGCACAAGGAGAAGGGGAGAACAGAGGACAAGATGGTTGGACAGTGTTCTTGAAGCTACCAGGATGAGTTTGATCAAACTGCGGGAGGCAGTGGAAGACAGGAGTGCCTGGCGTGCTCTGGTCCATGGGGTCACGAAGAGTCAGACACGACTAAACGACAACAAATATACTGCTTAATACTTAAGGCAGTCTCTCTAAGTAATTTACAAAATAACAAGTACATCATAATAAACTGAGAAACTACAATAAAACTACAGTATGGGCTCCTCTGAGATGAAGGGAATAATAATAATAATAATGTCAGGGGTTCAGGAGCAGAGACACAGGAGAAGGAGCAAATGGAGAGTGAGGAGGAGGAATACGAGGGGGGTGTAGGCAGTGACAGTGGTCAGAGAGATTCCACGAGTCTCTCCAGCGAATCGGAAGATTCACAGAGAGGAGCGCCGATGGCCAGGGCAAGGGGGGTGCCAAGGGGGAAACCCCAGAAGGAAGGGGCCAGCGGGGACTCCCTGAGCAGCAGTTGGAAATCAGGACCAGCGTCCCCACCAGAGCGTAGTGGGGGGGAGGAGTCCCAGGCATCGGGACCAGTCTTCTCACCACCAGAGGGAGGAGATGAGTCAGGATTGGCCACGCCTCCATCAGAGAGCGGGGAAACGGTCAAGAGGAAAGTCACCGGCTGGGCGCGCGCGCCAAGTTCAAATGTACAGGCGAGCGGCACAGCAGGTAGCCCGGATAGGGAGCCAGGTCCTAAAGCCCGCCGGAAGGAAGGGCAAGACTCAGGGGGGTCAGCGTCAGAAGAGTCCAGGAAGGAGGAAACCCCAGGGGGCAGAAGGACCCAGAGGAGGAAGGAACAGCGCAGGAGGTGGAGCCGGGCTAGGATCTTAAACTGGTGCGGAAGGGGCAGTGACTCAGAGGGGACTTCGCTGGTCTAGGGCCAAGACGTAGGGCAGCACGCTCTGGGGTTTGAAATGGAAACTAAACTTCAATAAAGACTTTTGTACATTACATCAACCGGGCGTTGGTCCTCTGTGAGCTGGGACCTAGAGGCAGCTCTGACAAATAATAATAATAATAATAATAATAATAATAATAATAATAATAATAATAAATGCAATGCTCTACTAAAACGCTGCTCAAGATTGCTTTGGCTACACCTCTATTGCATGGCTGGAATGAGTTCAAGAAATCACTGAGGCCCTGCCTGCACTACACATTTAAAGCAATATTTAAAGCACTTTGAACAGCCATGGCTTCACCCCCAAAATTATGGGACGGTGTTGAGGGACCACCACTCCCTATTCCCCTCGCAGAGCTACAGCTCCCAGGGAACTTGGTAGCTGTGTAAGGGGAATAGGGGAGTCGCATTGATCCGTAATTAAACATATGGATTTTAACTAATGAGCCCCACCCAGCAGAAGCTTATGCAAGTCTTCTGCTAGCACAATGGGGCTTTCATCCCCTCTCCTCTAGCCCACTGTGTGCCCCCCTCCCCAAATCGGCTCTGAGTTAGTGGGGGAAACCCCCAGAACAGGACACAAGCAGAAATGCTTGTGCTAGGAGAGAAATCTGCCTAGTGCTTTGTTGAGTTTGTTGAACCTGCTAAAGTGCAATGTCTGATTTTTTTCCCTTGATGACACATCCTGTTTGATGGTTGTATGGAGCATAGTGGCAGGAGTGAAGTAGATAGCATTTGCAACATCATTACCATACTGCAAACTACATAGTTTATCATCTCAGTCCTTTAATATTTTTGTGGAGAAGCATTCATGTCGTTTGGTGGTTGTTAGCTCCCCCACACAGTACAACCCCAGAGTTGGGTGCTTCTTTCTTTCTTTCTTTCTTTCTTTCTTTCTTTCTTTCTTTCTTTCCTTCTTTCCTTCTTTCCTTCTTTCCTTCTTTCCTTCTTTCCTTCTTCCTTTCTTCCTTTCTTCCTTTCTTCCTTTCTTCCTTTCTTCCTTTCTTCCTTTCTTGATGGCACTAAATAGCAACTCTGTTCCCACTTCTTACTACCCTGCTTTTCATCAGTCTCTTATCAGCTTCTTGGCACTTTCTCACTCACAGTTTGAGTGACAGTAGCAATGAAGACTGAAATGTAGGACCTTATTTTTAGCTGCACGTAATTGTTCTCTCTGATTTATATGCATTATAAAATGAAATTTATTTATTTACAGATGAGAAGTGTGTGTTATGGCACAATTATACATTTTTAATTGTGCTTATTTTATGTGCTCTTTTCTGATTCATTCGCTTTTCAGACCAAATTCATAATTTATCTAGGGGCCATTTCCCCCCACAGTGGTTGTTAATTCAGTATTACAACATAGTTGGGTAGCAAGGGCTTGTCTGAAGATTTGTTTCTTGCATTGCTTTTTCCATCACAGGATGAATGATAACTAATGTGAGAATTGGTTATGAGTAACACCTGACATTTACCTGCACTTCTGCAGACACACTCTCTCTCACACACACACACTAAATTTACACTAGTGCAAGCTATAATGAGACAAATGGGCAGAGAGGAAAAACCCTCCTGAATTTCGTTTTGTTTTTAATACACCTTGGAATTTTATGTTTTATATTTGTCATGTGGGTATTTAATTGCTTCCTTTGTTTGCAAGTAATACTGTAGATCTCACACGTTCCTCCTGAAGATATCTGAAGATTGCAGGTTACAAGAGCAATCTGCATCTGAATTTGTAACCCTGCATGCAGGATCTGGGGTGGCTTCCTTTTCAGACTGTGCGACTTTTTTTTTTTTTTTTTTTTGTATGGAGCATCATCCCTGGTGGAAATAGTGGGCCGGGAGATTAGCAGGATCAGTGCAGGTGAGGCATTTCAAACAAGGGATTGTTGTTAAAACTACGAACAACCTTTAAAGCTGATGCAGCTCCCAAGTCAGTGGGAAGCAGCTGTCAGCAAGCCCTGTTAACTTGTGACCCTTCCACTCCAAATTCTTCTTGCTGGCACAGACTCCCCCATAGGAAAGGAAGAACTATTTTCAGTGGTGCTATCAGGGCAAGACTTTGAAACAGACACCCAGGGCCCCAAATGGAGTAAGGCTTGGAGGGGAGGGAGGGTTTTTTTGGTGGGGGGGGGGGAATCAAGTGATATATAAATGTCCTGAATAAATAAATGTTGAAGTAAGTGAAGTAATATACATGACCATCCAAAGCAGGGGGAGTGCCTTTCAAGACCATAAAGTCCAGAGTCTAAAATTCCCTACCAGCACTGCTGATCATTGAACATCTTTATCTGCTGTGGAAGGACATTTGTCCATGTGTGCAAAATGCAGCTGCATCCTAGGAATTGCTACAGCCAAGTGGAACATGCATGTACACCCCTCTTCTTCTGGGACATAATAATTGCTCATCTTCATTTTTCGCTGCCTCCAAAGGGTCCATGTCCTATGATCCTGTGCTGTTTCCAGATGGCTTAGCACCACTAATCCAGCTATTTGCACATGCATAGGAAAGCCACTGGGGCAGCATCAACATGAAGGAGTTCCACCGACAGGAGGCTTTTAAGAACATCTGATATCAACAGAAGTTACTTCTACATAAAGTGTGTTCCGAATCACAACCCACTTCAGCTTAGAATATGCACCACTCTAGCCAGGCTATGGTTGTTAATGCATGACTAGAAATGCATGAAATGTAATCCCCAAGCTTCAGAAATGATAAGCCTTGCACATCTTTTTTTTTAATTTGGCATTTGCTTCATTTGTTATATATACATATTTAAAATATGCACAAAGTAAAAATACAAAATAGACAATGTTTTTTTTATAAGTTACACAGTTAGAAGCTAAGCTTCTCCTTGAGTTAACCCCCCCAAAAAACCACACCAAAAAAAAAAAAAAGACAACCCAGACAAAATATAATATTCTTCCATCTGCATACTTGCAATTGCCTTGGTATAAAATATCCATACAGTGTAAGAGTACAAAATAGTGTACAGATCATAGAAGCTGTGCAAAGACAGCAAAGTTCAGTCAACAATCAAAGAGGCAGGTCCAGTTCCCTGCATCCACACATTGCACCTGCAGCAGTCACAAAACAAGGAGATGGCCAAAGAGCTGGGGGCAAATGTGGAAATGGTATGAAGCAGACAGATGCATAAATTAACACAGAAATGTTCAACACTGGAACCAAGCCAGGGGCCATGGTTCTTGTGGGTGAACGTGAATGATTTCAGGGGCAGCTCCAGTTCATATGCCCACACTCAGTAAGTGTCTCTCTGGAATAGGAACCACCAGCACCACCACCCCAATTCACACTGGCTGCATTTTAGAGCTCAGCTTGCGAGCTCTAATCATTAACCACCACTTGGATTTTGCAGCATCACATCAGCATCGCAACAGATTAGGGCTTATGGGGAAAAGATTGCTGATATTTTCAGAGAAATTAACACATCCTGGAATTAGCTAAGTGAATCACAACTGAATTAGGCTAATTATTCTGCTTCTAAATCAACATGATCTTAATACCAAAGGGGTGTGTATGTTCTAATGGCTTTCTAGTCTATAGTTTTCAATTGAAAAGTGCAAGACTGGCTGATTAGTCATTGATCACAACAGGAGGATATTGAGGCAAGGAGTTCCTAATCAGGGAATATGTCATACAGAAACCCCAAGGTTGCATGATGATCAGTACATTGTCTGTTTGAACCATGTGGGTGTGGAAGGACACCACCTCTTCAATTAGATAGCCCTTAGTTTATTTACATCTTTGCAATGTCCCCTTTCATGATAGCAAGAAGAAGGGTCTCTATGAGACCGTGATCTCTTCTTCCTCCTCCTCCCCCTCTTCGTCCTCTTCCTCAGAGTCTGAGAAGTCTGACGGTTTGCTGGGGCTGCTGGAATGGGTGGGGGAAGGGAGCATGTGGGAGTCCAACCTGTCTCTCAGGCGTGGGTCATCTGTGGACTGGTGATATGTTAAGGAATGCCTGGGGCTGGCTGGGCACCGGGGTGAGACTGCTTCTTCCTCCTCCTCTCCAGAGCCTTTCTTGCCTACGTCACTGAGATCTGGGTGAGGGTTGAACTTTGTGGGTAAAGTCTGCTCCCGGCAGCCGCCAGATGACAGGAGCTCTCTCTCTTTGGAGTTTCTCCACTTCATCCTCCTGTTCTGAAACCAGATCTTCACCTAGAGTTTTCAAGGGTACGCAAATTACTTGGGTTGTCCAAAAACAAAATGGGTTATAGCCTGACCTAATGTGGTGGCAGTAGAAGAAGCATGCATTTGCACAATGGGACTTTCCTTCCCTCCTCCCTGCAGCCCCTTGTGCACCCTCAAAATCTGCTCTAAAGGTTGGGGGCCTCCAAAGCAGATTTGGGGGGCATAGTGTGGGGATGCAAGGGGGTGGAGAGAAGGGAAAGTCAAGTTTCATGAGCTAAACTAGACTTACCCAATGTTGAATACAACCCCATGCCTCGCTGTTGCAAGAAGGTGGGAGTTTTTGCATCTCTTTTTTTAAGTATGCATAATGGAGACAACCATTCTAAGGTGCTCCAGGTCTGCATTCAGGGCAGCAACTCACAGGAAAGCTCATATATCTTATGGCAGCCAGCACTTCCAAATTTTACCAATTTTCAGGTTTTCTCCTTGGCGAAGATCTTATCCCCCACCCTTGTCCCAGAAATGCAAGTTAATATGTTGGACTAGCCCAAGGAGACCTCATGAAATTCTCAATGGGGGCTGTGAAAATAAACCTGAGGGTGATGCGCATTGGGCTGCAATAAGCATTTCTATTCTGTCAAGCAACTTTGAGACCATTTTCTGGTGGAAAGCAACCAAGAAATGCAATAAAGGATAATATAGTGTTTTTTGTTTGTTTATTTGTTTTCAGCGACTAATTGTGTGACACCTAACAGTCTACTTGCAGAATAACCTTTCATTCACACAATGAGATTTCCTGTTCCTCTCCCCAAGCACAAGCCAGGGATCAACTTGAGAAATTAGTCACATTGATTTGAATGAGACTAACCTATTCATGCAAAACTCTCCATGGCCCCATTTAAGAAATAATAATACTTAGAGGTAGCCATGCATGCATACTCAAAACTAAGTCCCATTTATTTCAGTGGGGCTTACTTGCAGGCAAACAGTATAGTGCTATGCCAGGCATAGGCAAACTCGGCCCTCCAGATGTTTTGGGACTACAACTCCCATCATCCCTAGCTAACAGGACCAGTGGTCAAGGATGGTGGGAGCTGTAGTCCCAAAACATTTGGAAGGCCGAGTTTGGAGATGCCTGATAGAACCATAATAAATTTGTTCATTTTCAAAAGTGCCAGTAATCAAAAGACTGTCATGCTTACATCTCACTGAAATCAATGGTAGTATAATACCACATTGAGCAACTTTCAGATTGTCAGGTCCTCAGTGCCGCCAATATTATCTGGATGGAGTGTTTGGCTCCAGTTTAGAAAGTCTCCTTATACTCACACTTCTCTTTGAGGAGGAGAGGTCTTGTTTTTGAGAAGTGAAAGTTAAATGTCTAGCGCCACCACCGCCAACCTCTTTCCAACCTGTGGCTTCACATTCTCTGTGATTGTCTAGGGGGAGAAAGAAGATGAGTTTACCTGGGAATCCTTCAAGCCCAGCTTGGCTGCCAGTTTCTTCCTGTCTGGTTTGCTGATATACTTCTGCTTCTGGAACATTTTCTCCAGGGCTTTGCGCTGCACATCTGAGAAGACAGCCCTGCGGAGCATACCTCTGCGTGGTTTCCCCCGGGCAGCCAGAGGCCAAGAGAAAGTGCCAGGAATAGGCACCACAGATGAAGCTGTGAGAAAAAGAAAAAATAAAGCACTGAAACAGGCTGGATTTTTTAAAAGAAAGACAAAAGTCCTGCTCCAAAAGATGGAGTCCCCATCCCACTGAAGTCAAGGAGCAAATCTCCCTTTTATTTGCATGCCCATAGATTTCTCTCTTCGCCTTTCTCTTTCTTGCCACCTCTTTTTTCCTTTCTGTACTCTCAGCTGAATTAAGCAGATCAGCACCTATGAACCTGGTTTGTGAAAGGGAGTTTACGCTTAACTTAACTGTCCTTTTCAGCCAATGGTAACCAGATTTGATTAGATACACCAAATGAATGTTGGCTTGTTTTGTTACCAGATTCAAAGATCTTAACTTTCAAAAGAAAAGGCCAAGAAGATAGAGGTATAATTTTAAAAGGGGGGAAAGGGAAGGGGATAAGAACTCCCCCCTCTCTTGTCTGAGTATTTAAATGTTCAGAAGTCCCATCCCCCCCCCCAATTGCAGGAACTTTATTTTACCCCAGATTAAAATAAGGGACTTTTCTTATAGGAACAAAAAAGTCCTTTTAAGTGGCAAGTTTTGATCAATCAGCATTCATCTTTTTAATATATGAATCTTTCCTCCCCTGCCCCCACCTCTTCCTTACAAAACTTGCAGAATTCACTCTGGAGACATGAAAAGTAACAGCTAATTAGCACATTGACTGGTTCCCAATGGAATTGGTATGATAAAAAGGGCAAAGTTTCGCCTTTAAGCGGAAAGAAAAACTCCCAAAGAGAAACAGAGATTCTAATGAAGCGTGAATGGTAATTGTGTAGTAATGAACTAACAGAAAAAGACTGAGGACAAGCAGCTAAAGCCATATATTATTGGAACAAAAGAGATTTACACTTTCAAACTAAACACAACTGCATGCCAGGCTCCTTGGAGAGAATACTGATGACACAGCCTTCTCTTTCCCCAAATCATTTTCATTAAATGGACATGAAAAGCTATATATAAGGCTCAAGTTGTTTTTGTTGGGCCATTCAAATGCTGGAGAAAGGAAGCAAATTCCATTATCAGGAGAGTGAATGAAGGAGCTCTTGGCTTTTGGTACAAAGTATATTAGCAGCTTGTTGGTAGAGTGATATTTTTGAGAGTCATTCTTCTTAACCGTCACTTTTCTCAGCTTCAGAATTAAGATTTGAAGTTAACTTGCCTAGGCATTCCTAACTTGAAAATGTTTAAAAGAATATGCTTCAAATAATCAGTTGAACACCAACAGCGGATTAGAGTAGATCTGTGTGTGATAATTTGGAGCATATTCTTCTAAACATATTTAATTTCAGTTCGACACTAGTTGAGGATTATAGATGTGTAATGTGAGAGGTACCCTCTGTGTGTGATTCTACACACCCCATAGAAAAAATTGAAAACCCAAATTGGCAGTGGAACATAACTTCAGTATGGAAAAGTGGTACCTATAGGTGCTTCTTTCGTGCCTCTCTTTCTTTTGAAAACTTGGGGGAGCTTACCTGGGGAAAGGCTCTATTGATCTCCTTTCCAAACCACCTGCCTAACTGTAGCAATCCTGTAGCACCAGGTGATCCCCGGCTCACACCAGGCGCTATATGTTGAGTTTTAATACTTTGGGTGGCAGAGGTTGCAATGGTCAAGTAACATCAAGTAGCAGGAAAGTTGGCAATCATAAGGGTAGTAGGGTGTGAATTGGTCCTGGCCTCCCAGCCTGATTCTGCAGAGACTGAGACCCACCTGCTTCTGAGGTCCCTTTGAGATTTAGGTAGGTAATAACTTTGTCAGAGCAAAAGATTTGGAGGTGGGGGTTTGGCTTCGGTCACACCGAATTCCCAAACAAGGGAGCGCTCCATGTGGCCTTGTGAAAACGTTGGCAAAGCGAATGACCTTTAAAGGGAAATTAGCCCATGGCTGGTAAATGTCTATCAGCAGCACGGCGGAGTCAGCGCTTGGTCTGTGTGTGGTTGCCCGGAGGGAGCTGACCAAATTGGTCATGGTGCTGAAACTTTTGTTGCCGATCACCGGCTCTGTGGGAAAACCGCCGCCCTGAAGAGGAGGCCGGACAGCATCTCTGTGTCAGAATTGAACCGCCTCGCATTCGGACCGTGACAATCCCAGCTAATTTGTCGAGCAGGGGAGGGGCGTGGGGGGGGGGAGAGAGAGAAATTGGGAACGAAAATGTCAAGCAGCCACCGCGCTTGTGCTAAATAGGGCATCAAATTGGCGCGACGGATTCTTGAATGTTGTACCCCGTCCAACCTCTGAACTGGAGGACGAGCAACGGCCTCCCCCTTCCCCCAACCACCACCCATCCACCGCCACCTCCCGGACCCTCCGAAAGATATAATTCGCTTTTGATGCCTGCAACAATGAGGGAGCAGTGGGTGGCTGGAGGGGGGGAGGGGCGAGCGCAGAGGAGGAGGAGGAGGACCCCAGACCTACCTGGAAAATAAGAAGACCTGATGAAAGGTTGGAAGGATCCTTCGAAATACGGGAAAGTGAAAGTCTTGGGAGGGACGTTCTGCATCAGCGCATGGGAGGTTTCTGGGGAGAGCAGAGAAAATGCACATTAGTAAGGACGGGTTAAAGGCAAGGAGGGGCTGCGACTTAGTGGTTAGAGCGCAGGCACTAAAATGCTAAGGGTTCCCGATGGTTCAGTCCTTGTCATCTCCAGGTAGCAGGATCGGAAGAGACGCCTCTCCCCTCCCAAGCCGGAAACCCCGGAGAGACAATGTCAGGATCCTGGGACAGTGGTCCTCCTCCACCTAGCTTCCTGTGCAACTAATGAATCACATTGACAAACCATTACTAGAACTGACATCTCTCTCCTTTTTGTCACGTCCGTGGTGCTAAAGAAGCAACCGCACTCTCTCTCCCACCCCCACCCCACCCCCCGGAATAGTGTCTACTGATTTACCTACCACAATTGGGAAGAATATCTAATTACTCCCCTTTTAACTCTCCCCACACCTGGTTTGTGACGCGATCCTCCCTACTGCTATACGGGTGGGTGGGTGCCCCCCCCGCCCCTTCTCTCCTGAATGGGTGCGCAAAGGAGGAAGCTCCTGCCCATCTCGTCAAGTCTCTCTCTTACACACACACAGGCACACCTGGCACCTCCCCGCTCCTCCCATTGGCAAGGCCTCCTTCCCTGAGCCAACCCGAGCGGAGGTTCCCTCCCTCAGCTTCCCCCCGACGGCGCAGCGCGCTCACCTGTCCGGGGCGCCGACGACAGGATGGCGTGCACGCCGAACTTGAGGAAGGGCGCGTCGCTGGCGGGCGAGGCGGAGGCGGGCGCCGAGCAGCCCCGCCGCGCAGCGCCGTCGGAGTTGGCCGGCTCGGCCGACGAGGGTCCGGGCGGGCCCGTCCGGGCGGGGCTGGCGCCCGACAGAGGCGGTGGCGGTGGGGACAGACTGGCCGGCGGCGGGGCGCCGCCACCGCGAGGCAGGTAAGCGGCGGGCCGGCTGATGCGGATGAGGTCTTCCACCAGGAAGCTGGAGTGGCCGGAGAAGGCGGACTGCAGCGACTGCGGCAGCGTGAGGGTCGGCGTGGGACGCAGGAGACTCGGGTAGACTGCGGGAGGCGCGATCAGGCTGGGGAACATCATGGCAGGAGACGGGGAGGGAGGCAGAGGAAGCGCCCGCCTGGCCAAGGGTCCAAGCCTCAACTTGGAAGGGCTGGCTGTTGCTTTTCCAAAGCAGTCTTCGCCCCGCTTCCTTTTTCCTCCCCCCTCCCGCTTTTTTTTTTTTTTTTTTTTAAACAAATGGTCTTGCTCTGTCTCCTTTTCTCTCGAGATCCACCTAAGCGAGACTGGCAGGCTTCTTCTCCTCGGCCTTTCTCTGGCGCAATGGGGTTTTATAGGGGTCCGGGCCGCTCAGGCGCTTCCCGAAGTGACAGCTCCCACAATGGGGTTCTCCCCTTGAGTTTCATTCATCGGGCACTCGGGGCTCCCTGATTGGTCCGGGGTCGCAATTTAGGATTGGATTAGGCTTCATCAGCAAGCCCCGCACAATGGGCCCGCCACAAAGAAGGGGCAGGCATCAATTTTGCATATTGACCGCCTCTTGGGGGAAAGGCGTAGCTCCGAGGGCGACCAGCGGGGTTTTGTTCCGATGCAAGGCGCGCGCACACGGGACGGATAATTAAATGCGTATTTCTTATTTATTTATATATTTACAAAAAGTTTCCAGGGACATTTTATCCCCCCACCTTCCTAAGAGAAAAAAGGGGGGAATTATTTTAAGAAAAGCATTAAATTTATTTGCGCGCGCTCTCTCTCTCTGTCCGTCTCTCACCCCCACCACCCCCGCTGGCTCTCAGGAAATAAAGCAATAAATATTCATATAAACTTATCTCGGAGCTTTCTGCAGAATAGAAAATACAAATGAGGCAACGTGAAGTGAAATCTTTGCCGCAGATGAAAAGGGTTTTTTTGATATATGATCCGCTGTGCCTTGGGGGGGGGGGGCTTTGTTTGGGGGGGGTTAGTTGCTAAACTTAAATTGGGCTGCTCCCCAGTGTGTCTGCGTCTCGGAACAAGTTTCCAGTTGCTAAGGTTTAAACGGGCTCCCGCAACTGCTGCGGTTAAAGACCTAGTCATAAATCAACGTTCTGGGATGGAGTGTTTTGGTGTGTATGGGGCGTGTGGTGTGTTTTTTTTAACTCATCCAAAGCAAAACTATATATAGGTCTGTATATAATGGAAATTAGAACTACATCTTCGTAGTAACTACTTTATGTCTGGCTTTGAGACATCCTGGGAAGCAAAAATATAGCTTTCTTTATTAAAAACCATTTGCTGAAGACAAAATCTTACCCATTTTGGGAAACAGCCTTACATCGCATACGATTACTAATTCATATTATGTACCGATTTTTAAATTTAATGTTTTGTTTTGGACAATAAAATAAAGCATCGCTTTAAAAAAAAAAAAAAGACTTTAGCCGATTTGCGCTGCGATCCTAAATATGTTCCTTGGAAACAAAATCATTTATTTGCTGTTATGGAAGATAAGTTCCTATTTCGACTCACGTCGAAGTTCCATTGCTTGATTTCAAGCGGATTCGCCTCCACTTGGAGGCGACCAAATCGGCGTCAGCCGCAAAGGCTGCCATCGTACTGGGTTGTGCATCTCAACGGCGCTTTCCTTTCAAACAGACCCACGCTGCAAGGCGCACCAAGGTAAGCCCCAGGCGTATGCCCAATATGTAATGCGATGGGACTGGGCTTCCGAGGAACAGTGGACAAGACTGCACTGGCACTGTCGCTCCCTGTACAGGCTGATCACATAACTACTGTATTTGCTTGATGTTTCAGCCCTCTAGCCTCTAAGCGGCTTTTTCGCAGACTTTCTGAAAACACCTCTCTGGAGGGGCAGTAGAGCTAGGCTCGGAGCGAGACCGAAGAGTCCTGAAGACTGACACATTTATTATGGCAGAAATTCCGTGTGCTACAGCGCACTTCCTCAAGATGCATCGTTATGCTGAATTGCAGGTGTCTGGGAGAGAGGCAAGACTGAGAACAGGGAAGTCTGCCCTGGCTATCGAATGGGAAATTTAGCACAAAGCCCCTACCCCAACTCCAACCTCACTGAAAAAAAGGGATATTTTGGTATTCAAGAAAAATTGTTGGTGGGTGAATGCATAAAAGAAAAACCAACGCAAACGTGCTGGGCAGTCGAAAATTGAGGGCAGTTAACACTGCAAAGAGGTCCTTGCAAAGGCTTTCTTTCCCTTTTCTTTTCTCTTTTTGAACCTCTCCGTTGCAGAATCTCTAACAGATGTGTTAAATCGTCGTATGTTTTAAAAGCACCCCATTCAGCCTTTTGGTGCTGAACTTTTAGCCGGCAGAAGCGTGCAGCCCGAGGCAGGCAGCCCTGATCCTATTAAGCATGAACTAACTGTCACCTTCAGCTGTTTCAACACTCCTCTTTTTTTTAACTTGGGGACACAAAGCTTTCTCCCTTCCAAAAAAATCTTATTAACCAGCTTTACTTTTTTCGGTGGTTTTCCTTTGGGGTCTGGGCCTTCGTCTTTTCCTTTCTTTCTTGGGGGTGTGCGTGCGTGCGCTCATGATCTCCATGTCTCCATGCTTTAACCATTCGGAGGGGGGGGGAGAAAGTGCATCTGTGATTTATATCACATTAGCGAAGAAAGAACGTCTGTTCAACCTCTCCCTCGATTCAAATCAAAAAGTTATTTGAGGGAAGGCGAAGGGGATTAGTCTACGAAATAATATGGTGGCGTTAGAAGCCCCTCCTGCTCCCACCGAGGTCTCCCCACCCACAAATACCCCTACCCAACTGGGAGTAAGTAAGCACTGGCCCGAGCTGACAGCAAATGGAGTGGCTTGATATTTAAGGCGCGATTTCCACGCATTATTATGTATTTTGGTGAAAATAAAGAAAAAACCTAAGAAATGTCACAGAGGGACAACGGATATCACTTGCAAAAAGAGCAGAGTTTGGGCTCTGAATATAAATAATCCTCACTTTCCAATGCTCGCAGTGGGCTGGCTCTCGCTGTGGCTCCGCAGCTCTTTTTTGCTCCTGCGGCAGGAAGAAGAAGAAGAAGAAGAGTTTGGATTTGATATCCCGCCTTTCACTCCCTTTAAGGAGTCTCAAAGCGGCTAACAATCTCCTTTCCCTTCCTCCCCCACAACAAACACTCTGAGAGGTGAGTGGGGCTGAGAGACTTCAAAGAAGTGTGACTGGCCCAAGGTCACCCAGCAGCTGCATGTGGAGGAGCGGAGACGCGAACCCGGTTCCCCAGATTACGAGACTACCGCTCTTAACCACTACACCACACTGGCTCCACTGCTCCATCTACTATTCTAAGTAGCAGCTTGATCGTAAACCGCAAAGGGGGGGAGGAGGGAGCAAATGCTCTTCGAAGCTTCAAGCGCAGTGACTTCGAATTAAGTCCCATAGCGCGGATGCCAAGGGGACATATTTGGAAAGCTGCACTGATGGGCGGGGAGAAGTTCCCTTTGGGTGGGGTCCAACGTTGGCCATACTCAGTAAAGACCCACTAAATCAATGGACCTAAATTAGAGTAGACCCATTGAAATCAATGGATAGGACTAAGTATGGCTAATTGACGGGGTGGGGATGGGATGGTGTACAAGTTCATCCCATTGAATCCAGTGGCGCGTATTTCCAAGTAGTAACGGACCGGGCTAGCTCCTGGCACCCGCTGACTCCAGAGCAATTCTAAATGAGAAGTCAAAAGCTGCTGCAGAGTTCTTAATAGCATTCGGATTTGTTTCTAGTGTGGTTCCTTTTTTTGTAACAATTGTGCAGAGACCGATTCAATGTAAGTAAATGACAGAGGACACCGAAGACCACTAGAACCATTCACCCCTTGACTTTTAAAACTTAATAAATCTTGGAAGTCTTTGGAGGTTAGCATTTGGAAGCTGCAGAAGGTTTATTCGATCTTTTGCATCCAGTCGCGCTTCTGGAGACTGGAAAGTTATTCGTGTTTGTGCTGAGGACATTTGCTTAGCAGTACGTCCTATTAAGTCATGGAGAGGCACAGGCTGCATATAGCGGCTGTTATTCAGGTGTAATAATTAAGACGGATCTAAAGGATATGAGGTTATCTTTGTTGGAAGAGAAAGGGCTGCTCAGAATTAGGCTGAACCTAACTAAACGATCCTTCCTCAAGTTCAGACATGAAGCAACTGATCAGAAACAAGTACTCCGGCTTTGTACTTCCTGATACGAATGAGAAATCACCAGGTCATTCATAAGTACAAGAAGGGAGGGGATCCTAACCATCCCTTACGCACGGGTAACGAATAAGACAAAGCTGGTTAAATGTGCTTGAGGAGTCACTAGTGCGCAAGGGCGGAGCCAAGTTTTTTGTTGGGGGGAACAGCACTTTTGTTAGGGGGAGCAGATGTGATTGGTCAGTTACTTAAGTATTTCTATTGTTTTACTTGATGGGGGGCAGCTGCCCCCCTTGACTACGCCCATGCTGTAGTGCGTAACTACTAGCCTTTGCAAAAGACCCCCTGTTCAGGGCATGTTCACTTTCAGGTTGTGCTTATTTTATTTCTAGCACTGGAAAGAAGGAAGAGCATTTGTAGTTCCTCACTTTGGGCTACTAAAGTTTTGCCATTATTTAATTCCATACCTCGAGGAAATGGAGAAGGGGGGGGGGGATACGGTTTACGATATTTCTGTTATTTCAACTCATGTCAAGAAATCAAGCCAGTAAGAACAGACGTTCCTGGGATAAAGCTGAATGAGTAGCGACTGCATTTTGAAGCGAATACGCTCTGGGAATTTGCTCGCTAAGGAATGGGTTCGGATTTGGGACGCCGACCCAAATAGGAATTTTTTTATTTTGTTTTGACCATGGCAGACCAACACGGCTACCTATCTGTAACTGAACCAATAGGTTTCAGTCCGACTTAGGCCTCCGACCTTTTTGAAGCGAGCAGACTTCTAAGCGCAAGTTTCAGAAAACCCTAACCCCTTGGCCATTCGTGTTTTGCATACCCTCCAACATTTCTCTGATGAAAAGAGGGACGTCCCTTCCATAATGATAATTTTACTGTTTATACCCCAACACATCTTACTGGGTTGCCCCAGCAAATCTGGGCAACTTCCAACATATATAAAAACATAATAAAACATTTAGAAAACCCTCATATACTGGGTTGCCTTCAGACAACTGGGGGTCGGATAACTCCCTACCCTCCAACATTTCTCCAATGAAAACAGGGCCATCCTAAGGAAAAGTGGGACATTCCGGGATCAAATCAGAAACCTGGACGGCTTCTCTAAATCAAGGATGTCCCTGAAAAATAGGGACATTTGGAGGGTCTGGTTGCCGCTAGTAGGATACAGATTGCCACAACCCATTGTTTCGGGTGGGGAGGTGATTAAAATGGAAAAGTATTTACGCGCTGTTATCCTGTTTATAATTCGCTTTGGTCATAACGTGTGTAAACGCAGTGAGCGAGCAGGCGCCACATCCCAAGAATCGGAGCGCAATCCACAGTCCCACCGACGCTGGGGTACCTGGAGGCAACAGGTGACTGGCATAACTTTCTGAGACAGGTCTGGTGTGTCTGCCAGCCCCATTCACAACCCCGAAAATATGTGACGTTCAAGGCTGCAGTCCGACGGAAAGACCCGCGGAGCCCCCAGGGAGAAGGACGGGCTTCCGAATCAGAGCGGATCCGGTGACGCGCCACAGCAGCTCCAGCGACTTGTCTGGCTTCAGGGGACCCGAGGCGAAAGGCGGAATTGCGGCCCAGGCAGGCAGGCAGGCAGGCGCATGCCCTTTCGTGGCAGCTGCCGTGGCCCCGTCGGGCTGCCGGGAGGCGAACCTTTGCATTGCCTCTCATGTGGGTCCGCCGCCCGCAGAGGCGCCCACGTGGCCCCGGGTTCTCTTTCGGGGGCGCGCAGGAGACTTATCTTAAGCAGCGCGGCGAAAGGGGCCCGAGGAGCTATTGAGAAGGGAAGGCCGCCGCCCAAGAAGCCCAGAAATAGGAGGGAAGGGATCTTCCTTTTCAGCGATTCCTTTGGAAGTGTCTTTTCAAAGGCGCTGGGGGTGGAAGGGAAGGGACTTCTCCCTCTAAAACCTGTGACGAATGCCGCTTGACCTGGGATCGGCGGCGCAGGGAGAGGGCGGGGTGCTGCGTCCTACCATTCATTTCCATGTCCTGATCTCCCAACTTTCTTCCTTAACTGTCACTCGGCGGCTTTGTTGCCGTTGTCCGCCTCTCCTTCCCCTTTATGGCTAAAAAAAAAAAAAAATCAAATTGGGGGGTGTTGCTGGTGGAACTTGGAGCATGCACAGACGGATAGAGGGATCCAGGCAGGGCCCGGCCCCAAAGACATCTTGTTGCCTGGGACTAAGCATCTTTCACCCCTCCCATTAAAGCTCCAGGCCCCCAAAGCCCAAAATCACCTCTTCCCCTCCCAGGCAGTGAACAGCCAGTCACAACAGATTAGTGCCACCAACCAATGCTGCAATAGCAGCATCCCTGCCACTTACCAGGACAGTCTGGTGGGACACCAGATGGGCTCTGTCGGTGCTCTGCTGCTACCCCAAAGTCACCGAGGCTCTGATCTTGCCTGTACCCTCCACGCAGTAAAGCTGCTGCTTGGAGCCCATCTGAGAGTTGCTGGACCCAATGTCAGTTATACACAGCATAGACCTGTGGAAATAATGGACTAGAACAACTTCACGTTTTTCAATTTCAATGGATCTACTTGATGTTGGTAGGGCCAGCTGTTATGCAAGGTTGGTGGAAGCTACTAACCAAAGGGGCACTGTGGGTGGTAGCTGTTCCTGACCCAAAATGCCAATTACAGATAGGTAGCCATGTTGGTCTGCCATAGTCAAAACAAAATGAAAAAATTCCTTCCAGTAGCACCTTAAAGACCAACTAAGTTAGTTCTTGGTATGAGCTTTCGTGTGCATGCACACTTCTTCAGATACACACTTTTTGTTTCCAAAATGCCAAGTTAGTTGTCCTAGTCCAGGGACAACCAACTCCCAAGAGACTGCAATCTACTCACAGAATAAAAAACTGGCAGTGATTTACCCCTTTCTGGAGGGGTTCAGGTCAAAGTTGTTGAGCTTTTTTAAGGGCGAAATGTCCTGGGTTTCTTGGGTTCAGCTAAGGAAACTATCTGCATCTTCCGTTCCAGCGATCATGCAAAAATGAAGGACGGGGTGAGGAGGCAGGACCAGATGCTCTTATGCCACTGCAAAGGAAAAGGAGCTAACGATCAATCAGAACCTTACAGGGATCAATCAGTCAGTCACGATCGACCTGTTGGACATCCCTGGTAGGACATTTGCTAGCATGTACTAGTCCGTTTCTTAGAATTTGCCTAGTTCCACGGTTCTTCTGGAACCAGTCTCCTCACAGTTCTTTATTACCACATTCATTTTTCTGAGTTTCACCTCCATTACTACATCCATCTTCTGCAGTATGGTGTTTCTTCAACTTCTCAAAGTTCGCATCACCCTGTGAGGAGGAACTCTTGAACATTACATGAAAGAGTCCAGCTGATAAGGAAATGGTCCTTTTTTCACAGGTTGCCTAAACAATCTACAACAATAAACATATTCACAGGACCATGGGGTTTATTTTGGATGGGTGCTTAAGGACATAGGCTTGGGTCCTAACTTTCCATTAGAGTTCACATCCACAGAATGCCTGCGCCCCCTGCCTCTGTCCTGTTGCCTCCTGCACCTCCTGAAAATCTGCTCCTGAGTGTTGGGGACTATGGTATGGGATACGTGCAGGGCTCTGCAAATGAAATGGGAGAAGTTTGCTGTTAACTTGCACAAAGTCAACGAAGTTCTGTTGCCTAAACTGTACCATCCATGGATGCAAGGGTGAAGCATCAGATGGCAAAAGGTTTGCCAAGTGCAAATAAATATTTAAGAGGAAAACTTCAGTGAAGGGTAGAATGAGCATGCTCAATGTTTGTGGAATAATGAGTGACTTGGTGGTCGCAGCCAGCAGTAGTTTCACTTAGCTGATTGCAGCCTCTGGGAGCTTGTGACCAGGACTTGTTAAAAAGGAGTGTTTGTCAGGGATTGGTGAAGGAGAAGGAAGAGAATGAGCTTGTGTCTTTTGGTTGTTTGAGCTGTTTGGAGGTTTGATTGTGAGTTTTTGTGTGTGTGGCCTCTGCTAGAGCACAGGCTCTGAGAGAAGAGAAGGTACAGCAACTTGAGGCTCATCTATCCACACTTTGAGCTACTAGGTAAGATGATGAATTTCTTGATAGAGCAGAGTGGACTGTCCTTGAACAGTGAGGCAGGTGGGTTGCCCCTAGAGAGAAGGAAGATCATCTACTGCAGGAGATGAAACCCTGGAGGAGCATGACACATAGAAGCAGGACAATCAGGATCCATGCTGTTTCACTGGTTTAGCAAAATATAGGAAGAACTTCTGGCAAGAAATAGGTTGCACCTCACAGTCGTTGGCAAAATCTGTTTGCTTAGAGTCTTGTGAACCTGATCAGGAGATTTTCAAACTAAATGCTGAGGGGGAAGGAGACAATATTACAGATTGCAGGAGAACACCTTTTCCTGGGTATAATAGCTTCACTGATGCACAGGAAACTGAGGTAGTGCTACAGAAACATGCTAAAGGGCAGGAAACTACAAGAAGGAAGCAGCTGGAGGGAATGACTCATGGTTTCAGTTGTCTCTATACTAATGCACAGAGTATGGGAAACAAGCAAGACAAATTTGAGCTCTTAATGCAAGATGGTAAATATTACCTAATGGGCATTACTGGGATGAGATTCATGACTGGAATGCAGAAACTGAGGGATATAACCTGTTCAAAAGGAATAGATCAAACAGGAAGTGAGGAGTAGCAGCATTACATATAAAGGATGTATACATGAACATGGAAGGCAGATTGAGAGTATATGGGTAAAAATGTAGGAGAGGGAAACAACAGAGACATTACTTTGGGTGTCTGCTATAGACCACCATGCCAGACTGAAGACTTGGATGAAGACTTTCTACAGCAGAATACCAAACATTAAAAAAGGAGAGATATAGCAGTCATGGGAGACTTCAACTACCCTGATATCTCTTGAAACTCAAACTCTGCCAATAATGTAATATGCAACAAATTTTTCAATTTCAATAGGGACGAATGTAAGGTTTTACACTTAGGTAGGAAGAACCAGCCGCACAAATATAAGATGGGAGACACCTGGATTGCCAGCAGTACATGTGAAAAGGATCTTGGGGTCTTGGTGGACCACAAGCTTAGCATGAGTCAGCAGTGTGATGCCACAGCAAAAAGAGCAGAGGCTATTCTAGGCTTCATTGACAGATGCATAGTGTCCTGATCAAGGGAAGTAATAGTACCACTCTATTCTGCCTTTGTCAAACCTCAGCTGGAATACAGTTCTGGGCACCACAATTTAAGAGGGATATTGACAAGCTGAAATGTGTACAGAGGAGGTGACTAAGATGGTCAAGGTTCTGGAAACCAAACCTCATGAGGAATAGTTGAAGGAGTTGGGTATGTTTAGCCTGGATGAGAGGAGACCGAGAGGAGGTATAATAGCCATCTCCAAATAGCTCAAGGGCTGTCACATGGAAGATGGAGCAGGCTTTTTTTCTCCTGCTCTAGAGGGTAGACACTGAACCAACAGATTCAAGTTACAAGAAAGGAGATTATGACTAAACATTTGGAAGAGCTTTCTGATGGTAAGATACGTTTGACAGTAGAACAGACTCCCTCAGAGAGTGGTGGGCTCTCCTTCCTTGGAGGTCTTCAAGCAGAGGTTGGATGCCCATCTATCATGGATGTTTTAGTTGGGTTGGACTTTATGACCTTCGGGGTCCCTACCAACTCTACAATTCTATGATACTATGTCCTGTTGGGGGGAGAGACTGATAAGAAGCTTAGTTTGGGCTTTGTAAGCATCTTAGGGTGCTGAGTGTCCCTAGAGCAGGCATGGCCAAGCTTGGCCCTCCAGCTGTTTTGGGACTACAACTCCCATCACCCCGACCGTGTGTCCTGCTAGCTAGGGATGATGGGAGTTGTAGTCCCAAAACATCTGGAGGGCCAAGTTTGGCCATGCCTGCCCTAGAGATCTGATATGCTGAGCCGTGCTTCTGGCCATCTAGTAAGTGTTCAAGCTGTGTGTCTCCAGGGGGTTGGAGTAGATGATCCTCAGGGTTCCTTCCACTTCTACAGTCCTATTTCTATAATTCTATGATTTATGGTGGGGCAGAAAACTGGAGGCTGGGTAAACAAAATGGAATGGAATATGTGCAGGAGGGCATGGCTGGTTGGCTGAAACATTGAAAAGGCTCGCTTGTAAATAATAATTCATCAATGAAAATAGATACAATACATTTACTACTACAGAACTAAGTTTTGGATTCTAATCTATCATCCTATTGTAAACTGGCATGGAAAGATTTATGCATAATTTTAATGGAAGTACATTCCATTATTTATCTTTCGTTTGCTTACATTATAGAGAGTTCAAATAGAGCCTTACTACATGGACATACGGGCATATGAAGGCTGCTGGAAGTTCCCTTGCAAGTGCTGCACATAACTTTTCCTAGAGAGCCAGTGTTGTGAATACACCCCCATCAAAACTGGGTACCTCGAAGCCCTACTGCTAACAATTTGTTTTAAAAGGCACTAAGCAATTGTGGGTTGACAGTGGTGTGACACAAGTCCAGTCCTGTGAATGGTTACACTTGTGCAGGGTCAATCCAAACAATGCCTGGTCCCTCAGCATGAGAGAGCAGTAAAAACATCAACAATTACCCGTCTGCTATATGACATTCACTATATGCAGAAATAGCTGTGAATGGACTCACCTTGGCAGCTTAGCACAGACCACTATGGGAATTCATTTATGTAGCGATTCCAGTAGGCTGATGTGTGTCGTTTAATTTAGGTTTAGGTTGGGCAGGTAAGGGAGCTTAGAACCCAAGTCCAAATCAGGAAGCATCATCCATTTAAATAGGACTGCTCTTGATGGCAACCCTTTTGCAATGTACCATATATAGTTTAGGGGCAGGGGAAGAAACGACTGCTTGGCACATTTTGCTTGTTTTGCCTTCCTTTGATAACTCATATTCCAAACATGTTAGCATCTGATGGAACAAGAGAGGCTAGGAAATCATTTGGGCCTGAATGCCTTTCCTGCTGGTGGCCAGGCTTCTCCACCCGGGCACCTTTGGCTAATGCCCCTCTCACTCAAATCTAGGCTATCTATCTAAAACACACAGAGAGATTTCTCTGTTTTTGTTTCTTTCGGGGGGGGGGGGTATAAGGATGAAGGTTCTCTGCATGGAGTTTTAATACCTTTCTAGGTGCCCTTATTGATGCTCATCGACCTTGCTGAATGCCTGAATGGGACATGCTGTATTAAGACACCTAAGATGTTCGCCTTTAGAATTCAGCACAAGGAACAGTAACTGTTGGGTCCTTCAAAGCTTTGCTGGTCTTTCCCCCACCTCCTCCCTCCCCCTCCCTCCTCCCTCCCTCCCTCCCTGTTTTTTTTCCTTGAAAATCCCTCTATTGTGCCAATCAAGCAGATGGTTTGCAGGAAATATAGCTTGGCCCCAATGACCGAAACTAATTTTAACTAGCTTTCCAAACCTGGCACGTTTGTTTTGCTCTTTCAAACCAGCTCCAAAAACAGCTGGCAAGGGTGAATTAAACCCATTAAAGACACATTTATAAGAAATTATATTCACATAGGTTGTCTGAATCTACCCCCTCCTCCCTCTATTCCCCCCAAAGAGGGGGGAGAGATGAGTGCATTGAAATGAAAATGGCTTGCATACACTACCCTCCTTAACATCGCCTGAAAGTCTCAAAACATTTTACTAAATAGATTAACTTGACTATTGTTTTGCATCACATTTATCAGCTTCATTAAGTGAATAGCTGAACAAATATATTACGCATGCATGAAAAGCTCTTTTGGGGACTGTCTTATTGTGTCCTCAGCCCTGACAGGTGGTTAACTGTGTGGTGTTTCCCCCCCTTTTTCTCTTCTTTTTCTCTCCCTGCCCCAAAGAAAGAAGGGATCTTGGATAAAACAGCAGAGACGAGACTTGGCAAAGGAACCTGGAGGCGAGAGTTACATGCTTCCACCCCTTCCATTCAGACTGGCCAACCCTGAACGACCATGTTCTCAAATACACAGACGAAGGATGTGATCAGGTCAAAAGTAATTCACTGGAGTTTTGTCCCTGTTTCTTTGCCAGGCCAACTGTGAGGCTAGTTAATTTGTCCCTTCTCTTCTTAATGTGTTTCACTTGTCTACTTTGAATTTTATTTTCCCATTTGTCATGTGTCTGGTTATTGTTGGTATTAATTCAATCTCTATCTCTACATATATTTTCCTCAGCTTTTAAGCCACACAAAGCAATCAAGCAGAGATTAAGCATCGTCCAAGCCTTCCCCCTGCAAACAGCTGAGCAGTCATGACTGTGGTCCACAAGTAGACGGAGCATAGGGCTTCAAGCTCATCAGCTTCATTGGGAGTCCGTCACCTAGTCCTGCTCTTCCAACTTCAGTTTCTAATGTGTCAGATGAGCACATCAACAGCCTATGCCAGCCTTCCCCAACCTGATGCTCTCTAGATGTTTAGGACTACAGCTCCGTCAGTACTGAAGAACTTGATCACACAGTAAGTTACACAGAAGTAAGAAGCAAGATTTAATCCTTCTGTATGATACATACTAACACAAGAACAAGAATAGTCCTGAATGCTAAGTTTTAGGAAGCTCTTGCAATCCTTGCTGTGATTTCCTGCACCACATTTACAAGGTCAATCAATGATTACAGTGACTGAAGTCTAGACTATAAGAACATAATAAATGCTTGCCAAAGGATCATCTAGTCCAGCACTCAATATGACCCTTACCTTTGTTGCACAGCATTGACATAATTCACTCTAATACCAGTTGAGACCCAGTATATGTCAGGTACAGTAGTACCTTGAGTTACATGCGCTTCAGGTTACATACGCTTCAGGTTACAGACTCTGCTAACCCAGAAATAGTACTTCAGGTTAAGAACTTTGTTTCAGGTTAAGAATGGACCTCCGGAACAAATTAAGTACTTAACCCGAAGTACCACTGTATATCCATCATCTCTGCATACTGGTTAAATCCTAATGAGAGTGTAACTGTTCTAGGGTGGACAATCTACACATGGAATTCTGTTAATGCTGAGACTTTAAATGTTATTAAAACATTCATAAGCTACTTTGTACTATCTAAGCCATGTTGAGAATATACTGTTGAAATGTGGTATACAAATATTCTCTAAGTATATAAATACATAATTTCTTAAGCTTATCTTTGTAATAATGGTGCTTCAACCCAGCTGATCACTAATTACCATTTTCAGTTTCCCTTCATTCAACAATATCCTAGACAACCAAACCAGAAGGCACGTATAGTTAAAGCTATGGTTTTCCCAGTAGTGATGTATGGAAGTGAGAGCTGGACCATAAAGAAGGCTGATCGCTGAAGAATTGATGTTTTTGAATTATGGTGCTGGAGGAGACTCTTGAGAGTCCCATGGACTGCAAGAAGATCAAACCTATCCATTCTGAAGGAAATCAGCCCTGAGTGCTCACTGGAAGGACAGATCATGAAGCTGAGGCTCTAATACTTTGGCCACCTCATGAGAAGAGAAGACTCCCTGGAAAAGACCCTGATGTTGGGAAAGATGGAGGGCACAAGGAGAAGGGGACGACAGAGGACGAGATGGTTGGATAGTGTTCTTGAAGCTACCAGCATGAATTGGACCAAACTGTGGGAGGCAGTGGAAGACAGAAGTGCCTGGCGTGCTCTGGTCCATGGGGTCACAAAGAGTTGGACACGTTTAAACGACTAAACAACAACAACAATGGCCGTGCTGTAGATAGATATTATGTAAGCTTTATGCAAGTGAGTAATATTAAAACACTTGTTTTTTTAAAAAAATTCAATTCCTCAATTTCAGAGTTTTCAGCTCTGGTTTATTTCTGGTGGGTTGAAGCCAACTTATACCCCCTTAACATATACGACTGAAAAATGTCAGCAGCATTGAATATAGTGTGAATAAATCCTTTTGGAATGATTCACAGTCTGCTTGAAATTTCACAGTCCCAAGTATTTTGGTGCTCACTGCAACCTCGCCTACCTCTTTGCATAGTACCACGCACAAAGATGACCTCTCTTCACCACAAATGGTAGCATAGGGCCAACTTTAAGAGAGCTTTGAATGGCTGTGTTTAACCTTCCCTATGTAATGTGCACCCTAAAGGCTGAACTACAAATCATATGATATGTTTAGAACATGCCTTGTAAAATAATCCCTAGCGACCCATGCTTTTTCAAGTAAATGGAAGTCTTGTTTTCTTTTTCTTCTCCATACTTCCTTCCAACTTATTTAAAAACAGGTTTTTAACTGGAGCTTTTGAGAAGCTTAGTTATCAGCTATGCACAATGAACCGTACAGCAGAGAAAATGTTTTGATAAGAGTTTCAAAGCTGGCCTGATAATCTAATTAGAGAGTGTAAGTTCTCTGCCAGAGAGCTGCCTACAGAGGGTGGCGGGGGGTGGTGGTGGAGGCTTTTCTCACACCTGGTGGATTGTTTGGTCAATCTTTTTAAATGCCTGTGGCTTTACAGGGGGAAAACTTTTTTCCTTAAAACATACACCCCCATACAAGTTCCTGTGCAATGCAATTGAAAGAATGTGGTGGTTGTCAACATGAGTTTGGTATAAGGGTGCGGTACAAAATGTGGGTTCACTTTACGTTGACCTTTACTCACAGTTATCAAAAAATGGCATATAAAGGAAGGTGTGGGAAGACTTTAAAAGACCATAATAAATTTGGATAACTGTTAAAATTAAGAGCTGAGCACCCATGTGTATTTTGGGTTCTTAGGACTCAAAATAGTTAGCAGCTGTGAGTGAGAAGTTCTGAATTGTAGCCACATCAACAGAACTTTTTTTATAATTAAAAAAAAAGCACAAAAAACACCCTGTTTAGTCCTTGATTCCTACAAACAAAATAAAGTACCTTGTCGAATAGGGCCCATTGAGCAGGAATTATGGGTTAAGAGAGGGGGTATGAGATGGCAGCGTGGGTGCTTGTTTATCAGGCAGGAGTTGTCAGTTGTTAGCAAAGCCAATGAAAGGAAGGACGCCAGAGTCTGATGGCTGGGATAGCATTGATGTGAGGTAACGGAGTAATCGGATTGAAAGTTAGCCATAGTATTTATGTCAGTTCACGTTTCGTCAAATGAATAATATGGGGTTGCTACCTAGCCCAGGCCTTGGCCTAAGGGTTCAATTATAAAGCGTCTAGGGCTCATTTGATTCAAATATAAATTAATTCTCACTGAAGCATTGGCTGATTAATCTATTTGCATAATAGTACGAGGGGAACTGCACCATGGTTATTTTGCAGGGATTCTGAAAAGCTTTAAATTCATTTAAAAGAATATTGTGTGAGAAGTCAGAGAAGCTGAAATACCTCTATAGGACTTCTGAAGCCATTTTTAGAAAGAGGCTGATGGGCTAAATTCTAAGGGTGTCTGAATTTGATTGCACCAAAAAAAGGCTGCATTTTTGTCTCCTTTATGTCTGTTGTGCGTCCTTTGCTTTCAAAAGTGTGCTCCATTCCCACCATTTTTCTTTCTTTCATGGACCATATACTAAGATAGGCTGAAGGAATATTGGGCCATTTACCACAGCAAAGCTTTTGATGCAATAATACACGTCCAGATAGGTCACCCCTCTTCAGGATGATTGGCGTTATAAGCACATGATTAATGGATAAAGAAGAATTAGGAATTATCACTAGTGGTACTAGTGCAAGTATACATTAAATAGTGATTCCTACATAAAAGTAAGGAATGGGTCATTTTTTTTGTTGCTTCAGTTTTTTTGTCAGCCAGTTTAAATGGGTCATTGTTCTACTCCACACCCACAGATGCTTACAAGACAAGCATCTGATGCAATAGCTCATTCCAAAATACAGTACAAGAATTATAGAGCAATCCTTTGGGGTAGGAATAGGAGGAATCAAAGGCAGAGGAAACTTCAAATCCAAACCCAAGGTAGCCATAGGCTTCTCTTCTGGGAAATAAATGATGCTATTCCCCAATTCCATGAGTGTTTTGGGGAAACAGGAGAGCTTTGGATCCACAGCTTCTCCCAGAATGCCTTATTTTTGCCCTTTCTGGAGTCCAAGATCTGATGTTGGTAGAGCAACAACTATCTCCAGGGACCTCTTTCTCCATTCTTGGAGAGAGAGATGCAAAATAGTCTAACAGCTTCTGGGATGCTCTCAGAGAGACCAGAGGACTCCAACCTTAGATTGTGCACACACTATACCTCTAAAGGACATTTGAAGCACATTTTGACCCCTCAAATAATTCTGAGCACTGTAGTTTGTTAAGGCTTGCCAGGAATTGTAATTCTGTGAGAGGTAAACTACAATGCCCAGAATACTTTGAGGAAAAGAATATGGTTTGAATGTGCTTTAAAGGTTAAAGACTTATTGGAGAATAAAACTCCAAGGTGGCTTTCACCTCTGGAAGCTAAGGCCCGAAAAAGACCCAATATGGAGGCCAAATGGCCAAAATATTGGGAAATACTGGAAAAAGATGGAGACAATTGGAAATTGCAGAGTTTGGAGAAAATGAAGGATAAGGTGCGAGACTGGTTACATTACGCTCAGATTAAAGAAGTTTTTAAAAATGACAAAAAGTTAGGGTTCCAGGTGGAGAAATCGAAGTTAGAAACAGAATTGTTAGAACCAAAGACTAAGGTACTATCTAGAATGTATAACTTGCTGTTAAAATGGAATACACAAGACGAAATGGTTAAATCGGCTATGATAAAGTGGGCGCAGGACATTGGGCATAACATTATGTTTGAGGATTGGGAAAGGTTGTGGACCACTGGGCTGAACTTCACAGCATGTAATGCTCTGAAGGAAAATATAATGAAAATGATATATAGATGGTACATGACCCCAGTTAAACTTGCCAAAATATACCATTTGTCTGATAATAAATGTTGGAAATGTAAAGAAAATGAAGGAACATTCTTTCACCTCTGGTGGACATGCCCTAGGGTGAAGGCCTTCTGGGAAATGATATATAATGAGCTGAAAAAGGTATTTAAGTATACCTTCACTAAGAAACCAGAGGCCTTCCTCCTGGGTATTGTCGGCCAGAAGGTGCTAAAGAAGGACCGAACATTCTTTATGTATGCAACAACGGCAGCAAGGATACTCATCGCAAAAAACTGGAAAACTCAAGATCTACCCACACTGGAAGAGTGGCAGATGCAGCTGATGGACTATATGCAACTGGCCGAGATGACTGGCAGAATCCGAGACCTGGGAGAAGAGAAGATGGAGGAAGACTGGAAGAAATTTAAGATTTATCTACAAAAACATTGTAATCTGGTTGAATATTAAGAAGGATGCTAGATTATAAAAAAGCGGCCACCACTAAATTAGAATTAAAATTTGATGATAAGTGAGACTAAAGAAAATATAAAATTTTTTGGAAGAATTGCTAGATCATATTTGAATGACTGGACATGAGATTTGTAAACAAGTTGATAATTTGTTTGGAAAAAACTTTTAACGATGTAAATGGGAGCGGGAGACGTGAGGGAGTCCAAAGAAGTGATGAAACTATGTTTCTGACAGAAGTAAGATTGTTTATTATTTGTGCATTTATATTTAAAAACTTTAATAAATATCTTTTTTAAAAAAATATGAATGTGCTTTAAAGGTATTGTATGTAAGCAGCCTTTTTTTTAGGTGACACTGCTGTTATATTTTACAGACTGGAGACTCATGCTTCCACAGAAGCAGATGTTGCCTCCTGCTACATATGCATACATTGTATTTTACTTTCCCTATAGTCTATGATTTGAATATAGGGATTTGCTTTTATCTTCTGGAATCAACTAGTCTGCATAACATTTGTTGATTTCTGTTTCTGTCATTGGTAAAGACTGGAATGTGACCTTCCCCCCGTTCCTGGTATAGAATTTACCATATAGAATTTGGGAGGGGGAAAAAAATTAAAGGAGAAGCATTTGCTTTGGCTTCTAGTATCCTTTGCAGTGACATTATTCTGGAGAGAGAATGCATGAAGGAAGGAAGGAGGGAAAGACAAAATTGCAACTCCAGAGCAATTTAATATGATTTATCAAACCTGATTGCCTCAGAATAATGTACAGTATAATCTCATTAAGCTAAATGGGCCTGAAGTTATTAAATAGTTGTGGGTCATCAGAAGATTAGCTAAATGGGGTGCTATTTACATTGGATTATACTGCGTATCAGAAAATGAATACATGCCTAATTTCTTCTCTGAATATTTATTCATTCTTAACTTTTACATGGCTGCTACCAATTTTCATGTGTTGGTTAGACAAGGAAAGGTATTGGTCACTGACAGAAAGAATATACTACACACAAGGACCAATATGGTGAAAGTTTCTTCTCACAGCTGGAGAGCTACTATCCTTTAACTCTTACCCTCTGCCCTTGACTCTTACTCACCTTACAAACGGGACAATAGGCTGGTTCCTTTAAATTTCCCAAAACAAAATGAAAGCAGACAGTTTCTTCTTCTTGCTCTTTCCCTTATCAGTTGTAGTATCTGCCTCCATTTACTCCTTTGCTCTATGGCACAAGAAATCCTTGTGTCTGGTGGGAGGGATGGCAGATAGGGAAGGGAGTAAACACAAGGAGCAAGAGCTGCCTTCTCTCCAGATGCAAAAGTCAGTGTGGTGGAGTGGTTAGTCGTTAGTGTGTCAGACTGGGTGTCTAGGGTTTAAATCCCCACTCAGGCATGAAGCTCACTGGGTGAATATGGGCGAGTCTCAGCCTAATCCTACCCCACAGGATTGCTGTGGCGATTAAATGAGGGGGAGGACCATCTATGCCACCTTGAGCTCCTTGGAGAAAAAGGTGGGATATAAATGCAGTAGGTAGATAGATAGATTCAGAAATTTTAAGGAACTTTGTTAAAGTGGGAATCTCACATTACCTTCATTATTCTTAAAAAAAAAAAAAATAACCCAGAAGGAAAAACAGAGATGAAGGACTGGGGCAGAACTCTGAAGGTGAGTAAATTACTGTGAGCACACCATACAAATGACTTTGCCCAAAGAATCTTGGAAAATGTACTTTACAGACCCATAGTTCCCAGCACTCTTGACAAACTACAGTTCCCAGGATACTTTGAGGGAAGTCATATGCTTTAAATGTGCTTTAAATGTATGGTGTGTACACAGCCATGATATAACCAAAATGTGTTAGGCACCACCAATGTTTTTCATGGTTTGTTAAGCATTTTGGGATTCCCTTCTTTGGGGGGGGGCTATTAGTGAAGTAACTGAGTGACTTTTGAAGTGAATCTGGCATGAGTATGGTGCTTGAATTAGCCTTGAGGGAACTGGTGGTGAGCTCAGATTTTCCTCACAAATTGAAGTTTTTGGTGCGTGTAGGGGGGCGGGGGGGGGGAGAGATCTCTTCAGGGCAGGACTTGATGACACTTAAGGCTCTGGCTACCAGGTGTGGTCCCTCCAATTCACTGCCTCATAACAGTGCTTATAGAACAGCTGCTTTTGACTCTATACTTAAAAGTTAGAATGGCATGCCTAATTAATAGAACATTGTCACAGGATAATGGTGGCCCTGCTGATTTGCTGTAGTGTTTGTCATCAGCAAACAATACTGAGGCAAACACTAAGACATCTGCTTCCCAAACAGAAGCCCATCTTCTTCCTGTGACAACTTTCTAGCCCAATTAGCCAGTTACTTTTATACCAAAAATGATTGATTTTGGCTTGCTTGGTTTTGCCTGGAATTAAAGCAGTCCAGCTTTAACTGATTTAGGAAGGTGACCCAACCATTAGTATTAACCACCAATAGGCACTCAGGCCAGCTATAAAAGGATCTCAGGAAAGTTGAGACATAGTCTGATACCTTAGAGAACTGCTACCTGCCAAACTAGAAAGTGCTTGACTAGAATGCTCAATGGACCATTAGTAATAGTTGTTATTATTATTATTATGCTTCCATCTTAATCCCATCATCCCCCCCGCCCCCGATCCAGTTTCAGGTCCTGTTCCACTTCTTCCTTCAATGTTCCACTGATTGACAGATAAATCTATTTTCTTAAGTGCTGTTCATTGGTGAAGAGGAAAAAAACACAGTGAAAGAATAATAGCACATTTAGTTCTTTTATGTGAATCATTGAGAGAAATGCTCCTTTACTCAGAGTTGCAGGAAGCTGAATGACTGGCATAACTAACTAGCCATTCTACAATGGGATATGTTCAGCAATATTTATGTGAGCTTTGTAGGCTAAGATACACTTGGGTGGCAATGAATTGTCAGTTCCTATATCAATCTGCCAAGTATGAATAGGCCTTAGTGAGCCTGAACATTAAGTTCAGGAATCCGTAAAGCTGATAGAGATCATGCATGATATCGATATGACCTTAATCTCGGAGGATATAAATTAATCCATTTTAAGCAAGCAAGCCACCTTATTCTGCAAAGTTGCATCTCAGATTTTGCACAGGACATTTTATAAAGAAGCAAATAGCTAATTAATGTGATAACTGAAGTGGCAGCTATTGTGATATGTTTACCACTGTGCTGGCTTCCATTGGTATCCCCCAAATTAGTGTTATAAAGAAACCTTGTCTGTGATAACTAAATGTGTGTTAAGATATTTAGGATCAACATTTGAGGTCCATCCACTATTCCTCCAGCCACCGTAACATAGATTTCCCTCCCAACTTGTCATAAGGGCCCTGGAGTATTGTTTGATTTCAGGGCTATATATCTACCACCCATGACTTAATCATGAGTAAGGGAACTGACATACTGTGTATTACTGAGATGTGGGTGTGTAAGCTGAGAGAAACTGATTTCTCAGCAGCGGTGTTTGCCTAGGGTCAGCTGAGTTTCTCTATAACACTAATATATGCATGAGAATTGGTTGGTGAGAGATCATTATAGCCTATAGCAGCCTTCCTTAAACTAGTGTACTCCAAATGTTTTGGACAACAATTCCCATCCACCCCAGCTGGCATGGCCAATACTCATGGATGATGGGAGTTGTAGGAGAACACCTGGTTGCAGAAGGATTTGTATTTCTTCTCTCTTTCCTCACTGCCCTCAGAATGCCTGTTGAAGTCCCGGTTCCTCTCTGGAATAGCAGTGGTAGTCACCATCACTCCCAAGTGCCTCTCCCACTTTGCAGAGCTCAGTCTTCTCCTTGGCTTTCTGAGGAGCTCCAAGCAGTGAGGCTTTCTAAGAGATGAGTACAATATTAATGGTGAAAGTCTCAAAGTGAATTTGACTGAAGCCAGAAAAGAGCTCATTACTGAGCCTACTGAGTGACAGTGATGGTGACAAAGCCATTTTAAGTCCTTTGCTGCTTGAGGCAATGAAAAATATAGTGTCTCACCCAGTCCATGTATGATGGCTAATAAAGCTAGCAGCTTAATCTTCCTTCAACACTGGTGACCCAATAGCATCTTCCATGGTATCTGAGAGCAGCAGACTAGCTTAAGGAGCAGAAGACAGATTATGGGGCAGAAATGCCACCTAAGGCAGCTGGCCCTGGATTGCAGTGAAAAAGCATGACTTGCCAAGCCACCATTGCATCCTCAGGGTGCCACCCAGTGGAGCTTTTCCAAGTTCTTCAGGGCCTACTTCAACTTGGGCAAATTGGTGGCATTAGAGAAACTTTGGAGAGTCACTAAGGTAAGTTTGCTAAGTACTTTGAAAATAAAGGCTTTTGCATTTACCTTGACCTGGACTTGTTCAGAAGTTCAGGCAGTGGATGTATCTATGGCACCATTAAGTTATGGGGTTATGGGATGCATTTTTGTTTTTGCAGCTTTGGGCTGTGAAGAAGGGGCTTGAATGAGTGTGGCCTGCTATATGTCTTCTTGACTATTGTCCTTCTTGGCTAGCAAAAGTGGGTTGACCAGCTGAATCTAGAAGATAACAAACATCTCTTTATGAAAGGAAAAAAATTCAATTGTCATTAATAATTTGGTGGTGAGGCTGCTCATGAAGAACCCCTTCTTCATGTCCAGAAACACTATGCCAAACTGGGCAACATTATCCTCAGAGATGTCCAAATCACTGCGGTTTGGAACAGTTCAGTCTGCCACCTTGATTCGAAAAGGCATCCAATAGTATCTAAACAATAAACCAAAGCCTATACCTTAATCTCAGGAACCATCACATCCAACTGGAATGATGATGTCTTCAGAGCATTCTAAACTGGCAGAGTTTGGAACCATCATGCCAAATTGGGTTATGTGATGCCAAATTGGGCCATGATGTTTTCAGAAGCATCCAAATTGGCATAGTTCAGAACAGTCATCTCTTTGGAATGGTTCAGTCCACCACCTGGAGTCAACAGTATTCAAGTGTAGACCAAAACCCACTCCTCACTCTTCGGAACTGTCACTCCAAATTGGGTGATCATATCTTCAGAGGCATCCAGGCTGGTGCGATTTGGAACCATCACATCAAACTGGGCCATGATATCTACTACTTGCAACCAGAAGTTTCAATAAGGCAGAATTAGTTACGGTGCATACAATGACTTGGAGGAGTATCACACAGTTTGCTCTCATGTCAACTGAACCACCTCAACTATTCCATGGAGGCCTGTTTGGTGTGATCTTCCATTTTTCTCCAGTGTCACATGTCATATGGCCCTGGAAAACTGGTCACAGTTCCAACTGGCCACAATCCCCCCTTATTTTCCTATATAGCAATGCCATTTTTCAAAATATGGAAAAAATAACATTATGTATTATATGTCTATCAAATAATTTACCCTTATTAGAAACAAAGGAAGATAGCTTATACCAAATCCAACCTTATAACTTGGTATTACCTATACCAATTGGGTACCTCCCCACACCAAAAAACAAATAATGTTGCAGAGGGCAGCTCCCCATTATCTATGACCACTGGCCATGCTGGCTGGAGCAGATGGGATTTGCAGTCTAAGATATCCAGAGGTCACCGTGTTGGCTACTCCTGGTCTGCACTGACTGACGGTGGTTCTCCAGGGTTTCAGACAAGAGTATTTCCCATTCCTACTTGAAGAAGCCAGGGATTGAACCTGGGACCTTCTGCCTGCAAATCATGTGATCAACCACTGAGCCATGGCCCTTTCCCATAGTGACATAGTGGCAGAGGTTAGAATGTACATCTGTTGTTTAATTGTGTTTTGCTGCATCCGGAAGTCCATTTCTCTCCAGCATCCATCATAGTCATTATTATTTTAGTAAAAACAGAACTGATAGTTCAGACACACAGTTCTGCTATATAGAAATGGCAGAAATATATTCTATGGCATGTGGAAAACTCATTACTACTACTACTACTACTACTACTATTTCCTTATTGGTAGAATTATACTGAAAGATGAAGAGTTCATAAAACTACGAACTGGTGGTGACCCAATAATCCAACATATGGAAGAAGCCAAAATAAATCCCATGAAGCTGACAGATGAAAGAGAAGCCAGAGTGCAAACTAGCTTACAAAAAATGGTCAAATATTGTCAAGTGATCTGATGGTAGGTTGTCTTATATACCGACTGCATTGTGAAAAGTAAAAAACAAGCACTATGTCTTGCCAGGAATAACTAGCTTGAAAATGAAAGCGGGGAGACAGGGAGATGAGCAGGAGGAGAGAAAGGATTGTTGTCTTTTTAATGGACTTTTAAGAAGTGAACAGCCACAGTGTTTCTAGGGAATGTGATCCTGGTCAGTAACACACAGACCTCGGGGCAGAGAGGTCCTTAACATTCCGTTAGGACCTTTTGAACTCTGTTCATGCTACAAAAACTTCCTTTGAAAGGAACTGATTCACTGGCCTGTCAGAATTAAGGGGGGAGTGATGCTAAATTAATGCCCTCCCCCCGCATCTTGTTTGACTAAGAATCTGGCTGGGGAAGTATTAATTCCAATTGCTGCTGGATTAACAGTAGGCCCTATATTCAAACCCTTATTAGCCCTTTAATATGAAAGAAAAGCCACACATGGCTATTAATTACGTAAACAGCATTACTTTTTCATCGTGCATTAAAAAAGAAAGAAAGGAAAAGACCAGCCATTTCCCCATAATGGTGGGGGACTTCAGGAGTATAATTTAATTACAAACCCAAATGGTCGAGGCAGACCAAACACTACAACATTTTCCTTTCCCCCTTTTTTTATTTTAATACAATCATTCTCTCATTAATTGCTCGGATCTGTGAAGGGAAGGCCTCCAAGCCCGGGCTTTGCACAAAACTCATCCAAGAGTGAAGAGGGCAAGCTGAACACTTTAGTCCGTCCAGCTGCCTTTAAGTGAATGGTTTTCTGAAGGGTATGAATGCTTTCTGTCTCTCCTCATACAATGTAGGTGTTACTGCTCTGAGGGAAAGAAACAAAACAATAATCACTTGAAGGGAGCTCAGTCCTGCGGAGGGGAGGGCAGCGTTCTCACTCACTCATAAAATCATGCCTCCTTCATATCAGTAAGAGGGACATGGTACAAAAGGTGACTTCGAATGGTACTTTCAGGGGGTCGGGAGAGCTCTTTGAAAGCACCGAGCTATTCTAAATGAGATTGGAATAGCATCTGCCTTGGTTTTGTGAGTCAATCGGTGGGCATTTTACAGTGAAATAACCCTCAAAAAGACCAAGTAGCACTTCTAAAGATGCACAGAGGAGATGCATTTTAATACAAAGACCCCTTCCACTATGCCTGCCTGCCTGCGTGGATATCCACCATTAACATCTCTACAAATGCCTTTTAAAATAACGAATGTGGGCTATGGGATTTCTCGATTTCTCTCTCTCTCTCTCTCTCTCTCTCTCTCTCTCTCTCTCTCTCTCTCTCTCTCACACACACACACACACACACACACTTCTGTGCCATAATAATGCAAACACTGGGGTCTTATGATATATAGTAGGTGCTTCTTTTATAACAGGACATGTTGGCACAGATAAATTTTGTTTGCCATAAATGTGGGCAAAGTGGTTCTTGTTAAACATACAGTATGTGACATATATAAGCAGTGGCCTATAGCTAGTTGTTTTTTTTAAAAAAATAGTTAAAATGAGAGTGTGCTGCATGTAGAATGAGGCACATTTCTGCCCTGTCCCCCCAATAATAATGTTATTTATGTGAATCTGAACCTATTCAAGATCTTTCACATTATTTGTTAATATTCCATTCCATAGATTAGGCAGAAGAGGTTGTTCTCAATCCTGAATAAGGATTAATAAGTGAAGTTGGATGTTTTGGTTAACCCATAATTTTTTAATTATGCTATTTTCTGTATCTAGATGCTGAACTTAAGGGAAAATTTGTTTAAAATAAGTCACTCAGTGTCAAAAGGATGCAATGCAAGCTAGGGGCATTTTTGTAAGCTGGCTTTTCTTTTTCTTCTCTCTTATATACAGTGTTCCCTCAGGTTACATACGCTTCAGGTTACAGACTCCACTAACCCAGAAATAGTACCTCAGGTTAAGAACTTTGCTTCAGGATAAGAACAGAAATTGGGCTCCGGCGGCGCGGCGGCAGCAGGAGGCCCCATTAGCTAAAGTGGTCCTTCAGCTTAAGAACAGTTTCAGGTTAAGAACGGACCTTCAGAACGAATTAAGTATGTAACCAGAGGTACCACTGTAATGTAAACATTATATAGCTAAGATAACTTGCAGTATGTAAAGAAAAGCTAAAATGCAATAAACTTGACTTCTCGTGATGTGGAAAGGTGAAATTAACCATTAGTAAATTTGATATCAGAATGGCTTTGGTCATGCTCTGTGTAGCTCTGATAATAATTAAATTAGGTTTACTATTTACAGATTTGCCTCTTCTGCAGAGGGGCTGCAGGCTTCAGACTTGCATTCTGTGGAGAGGTATACTGCTGTCCATTTTCCCCCAACTATTTTTTCCATCAAGGTCTCTCACTCTTTACACAGGAATTCCTATCCAGCACGTTGGCTGCTAATAGATTGATGGGAGAAAGGTGGAAAGGCACAAATAGGTAAGTTTACTGAAATCGGGTGCCTCTTTCTTGGGGGGGGGGGGGTTTAAAAAACCATTCTGGCCATGTTCAGTCTGCATTTAAGCCCTTTTGCGTTAGTTACTTTTGGTCTGAGGAGACCTTTACTCTGATTCCAGCATAAAAGGGTGAGGTGCAGTGCTTTCTATAGCAAAAGCCCTTGCTGGGTCAGAGTAAAAACCTCTCCCCCCACGCACCAAAGCGGACCAACACAAAAGGTTTAAGGAGGAAAATTGTTAAAAGGGAAACCCTTTTCTCTTTGGGATGAATGCATTGGGGAGATTAAAACTTTCATTTGAGATTTTGCTGTATTCATAGTAGTGAGGCTATGAATAGAGCTAAGTCAGAGCCCGCAGTGGTGGTGGTGTGCCCTTTTATACTCTGGCACATCTTCAGACACAGGTTGTTTTGCACTTGAAAGAAGGGGAATGTGGGATTTTGACAGCTGATATTGGCCTCTGAGCTCTTGATGGGGATTTTCTAATTAACCCCAAGAGCCCATCAGGTGGTCAAACTGGAATGATTTCTGTCAGAGAGGGCAAAAAGTTGGGTTTCCCTATTCCTCCTTTCTATCGAGTTCACTGGGGAAGTCTTTTAACATCACCTATTAAATGAAACCAATTTTGCTTCTCTTTAAAGGGGTTTGGAAACTGAATGGGCAATGTAACCCAGGCAAGCTGGAGGTTTCACAAAGGACTTTTGAACAGGTTAAAAAACTGTGTCGATAGCCAAAATGACAATGCCATTAAAATCTCTTAACGATTACATTGTCAGTGTTTTGGCCCCAGAGATAGATGGTAGGTAGGTAGGTAGGTAGGTAGGTAGATATTCTGTTTAATTTTGAAAATGTCAAGTTGAATTCTTTTTCAGGGGAACTAGATGAGCATTTACATTCTTGTGTATATCCTGAACGTGAATGATGAAGCGCTCTGAATCTGAAATAACTTTTCCTGACTGCACAGATCATTTTCCTACTATGTGGCACCAATCAAGTGCTCACCTTTTGTGAATTGAACTCACTACATAATTCGTTTCCACAGTCCTGGAAAGATTTGTGGCTACCAGGTCTCCTCCTGTGAGCATACAACACACATTGCAGAATTGTCCTAGCAAAATATGGATGTTTGTTTTTTCAGTTTCCTTGCCATAATTAGTGCAACAAGATATATGTGGATTAGAATCATAGAATCATAGAATCATAGGATTAGACTCTTTATACTGACTCAGGTTAGTTGGGAGAGGACCAGCATGATCTGAAGCACACTGCACATCTTGAAAGCATGCATTTGAATCTGAAGTGATGCAACAGAACTCTCAATCTATGATGTCAGAGTGATCAGATTTACTAGCTGGGAAGCATACATTTACATCATGTTTAGAAATGTGCACCAAAGCTGAGCTCCATGTGGAACAGCCCTGAAGGCAAAATCTAAATCTAATTCTACGAAAACTGCAACTGCAGAGAAGGAACATTTGTGCTCAACACAGGAGACGAAATCCACCTGTCTATTTCTTGACTGGGTCTTGTAGGTTTAAGCTGCAAGGAGCCACAGATGAAGTTTCAGCATAAGTGATGCTGTCTATATCATGCTTTCTCCGCATAAATCAAACCCATGCATTCACTCCCTGACAAATGGAAGCGGACACCGTAAGGAAGAGGGTGTGAAGCATGTAGGTTTAGAACAGCTAGTAGAAAGACATGATTATTTGTATTATTGCAGCACTGAGAGGCAACAAGCGAGATCATGGGGGCCATTGTGTTAGACATGGCATATATTTATAGAAAAGGACAGCTTTGGTTCCAAAGAGCTTACAACTTACACCGAAAAGAAAGAAAGGGTTGAAAAGGAAATAGAGGCAAAGAAGAAAAGTGACTTGTTCACAATTTCAGCTTTCCCTTCCGTCAGTGTGTGGGAGTGATCTACAGGCTTTGAAGAACAGAAGAAAAAAAGGAGGAGGGATGGAATAAGAATTCCAGTGAGCTTGCATATTGTAAGACTGTTTGCTACATTATAATTGGTTTTGCCTATTGAAAGTTGGCTAAAATATTTGCTTTACCCCCTCCATGCATCACCAAGACCAAGAGTGTATTCTAAAGCCTCATAAAATGATTCTGCTGTGTTGAAGATTAGAGATATAAAAGCCTTTTTTATGATCTCTATTTTGCCATGTGCATTTGCAGTGAACTGCAACCTCCTACCCCCTAGCGGTATAATTAGTTCAATCAAGCCACATTCAAGGTTGGGTCCGATACTGAAGAGTACACAGAGAAGCTTTGACTTGAGTGTTATTCCTTGTTTCATGGGGGGAGAGAGCAGGAAGGTAAGAATGTTCCATTCCCTGGTCATTCCATGGTGGGAAGAACTAGGGAAGAACTGCATCAATCCTTAAGTGCTACTCATCCAGGCCTGAAAAGCCATGGGCTACTTGGTGTGCATAGGTTGTTTGGTGTCCTTCTCCTGGCCTGTCATATTGAGGTAGTCTGCTTCTATGGAATGCTGGAATAACTCAAGCTGGAAGTGTTATTATGCAGAGAATATAATGCTACCATGTAAAATAACATGAGGCAATCACAATATTTTATACAACTCTGTCAGTGTGCATAGAGCATAAGAGAATATAGAATATGACAGGCCCCTGCCAGAAGGAGCCTTAACGTAAAATTCAGCACAGGAAGAACACATAGCTATCAACTTTTCCCTTTTTTAAGGGGAAATTCCCTTATTCTGAATAGGATTCTTTGCAAGAAAAGGGAAAAGTTGACAGCTATGGAAGAACAAAAAATAAGGGAGGTAAGTGGAGGTAGGGATCAGTAGGATGTTGTCCATGGTCTATTTGTGACAATAGTGCTATATAACATTTTGTCATTTTCTTTCTGTGTAGCAGTAATTGCATCAATTGCTGGAAAGAAGGAGATTTTTGATGTCCATAAAAGCAAGATTAAACCTAGTTATGCACTTTAAGCCCAACTATTTTCAGAACATGAACCTCCTTTGCACACAGCAAATCCTAGAGGTTCCGCATAGCTTTGAGTAGCTCCACAGAAATACATGCGCACTCTTCACATTGAAGCAGCTGCTGCCCCACCATACCATTTGCCACTAAGTGCTATGCCGTATTTTAATCAGTTTTACAAAATAAGCCACCTATCCTGGGACCATTGGTGAATGGTGGCTTGACTGGGAAAGGTTACTCTTAAGGACTGCATGGGCTAAATTTGTAACTAAAGCAGATTATAAAATTACATTCATTCATTCATTTATCATAATGTATATAATACTTGATTGTAAACAGAACCTATAAACAATGTACAAAAAACAAACAAACACAAAAAACACAAAGCATTAAAACTGTCAGTGAAAAATTCCAAAAGTAATAATAATGAAAATCTACAAAAAGCTAAAAACAGATTCAAACACATGTTGACTTCTGCATGTCTGGATAGGCTTGCCTGAACAAAAATGCTTTTGGTCACCTCCTGCCTGATGTGAATAAGGAAGGGAGTTCTAGAGTGTATGTGTTGCCATGCTAAATGATTGATTTCTTACAAATGCAGAACATAAGTATTTATGATGACCTCAGCATGCATTTATTTTTATTTTCTTTTACAATCAGTCACAGCTGATCATCTTCCAAATATGAATAGCCCATGGGCATTGTATGATGTATATCTAGACCAAACAATAAAAATGAACAGGATGAGATTAGCTGCAATCAAGGAGAGAGGTGGCTTGATACATACCGTATTTTGGCAAACTGCACATTGTCTTAATAATCATTGGCAAGATGATAACAATTTTAAATAAATGTATTCCTCCAGTTCTGCTCAGCGCTGCCATATATTATATCAAGTAGCATTAATCTTCCGGTCACAATTTGTCTGAGCTGTTGCTGTTACAGATTGTCTCATTGTAGAAGTGCAGCTGAAGCAGGGCTTGATTATCTATTATGTTAAGTATTCCTAAGAGTCAGGCTACAGCCAAGGGGATGCCCCAGACATCATCTAATTGTTTAGATTCTGCTCTCTGTTCTGAATTTCAGAATGTTGAGTGGAAGGGGGGGGGGATCCAGATCAGAACCATGGGCTGGGGGAGGGAAGGAAATGTAACCCTTGCCTTCAGCATAGTCCCAGTATTGTTCACACCCCCCTCCCCGATGCTATTTGCATAGAAGGGAAAAGACTCATTGATGCCAATATGAACTTTCCTCCCAATGCAAGTAACAGCCATAGGAGTATACAATATTCATAGAAAGGATTTGGGCTCCCCCCCCCCCACAGCTGAAGCTCATTGGAGCTCAGCTCTGGCACCTCTCAGGTGGGCACCATTGTCATTCAAAAAAACAAGGGAAAAGTTCGTGTTAAGCTCTGGCACTTCTTTTTCTAGAAAAATAGCACTAGAAAGGATTCCACTGCAAAATGCTCCATTTCCCTCTTCCCCCTTTTGTTCTTATATGGTGCACTAATTTGACCACAACTTACTACACTAATCTTTCAACAAGGACAATAAAAATAAAAATAAAATAATTAACAAAAACTCACCTTATTTTCTGGTTGTTTATATACCTGTACCATGGACATGCCACCAATTTACATTTTTCACTGTTTTATATATTACTGATAATGGTGGTGTGATTCAAGTTACTGCCATAGCCAAACTAAAAAGTTGTTCCCACTCTTTCCCACAACCAGGGGAAGTAGCCAGCAACTAAGGGAGAGCAGGAGGGTAGGACTTGAACCAATGGCTTCAAGTTACAAGCAAGAAGATTCCATAAACATCAGGAAGAACTTTCTGACAGTAAGAGCTGATCAACAGTGGAACGGTCTCCCTTGGGAAGTGGTGGACTTTAAGCAGAGGTTGGATGGCCATCTGTCATGGATGCTTTAGCTGAGATTCCTGCATTGCAGGGGGTTGGACTAGATGACTCTTGGGTCCCTTCCAACTCTATGATTCTAAGTAAGATAACCATTGGGAGAAGGGTATAACCATAAATGACAAATTTGCTAGACCCCGGTGTCCCCAAGATACCATACCTCCATCACTTCAGCTATCTGCTTTTCTATTTCTATGTCCATTAGCTTTTCATTTGATGACAGGCATATGCTAAGGGTATTATCTTGGTTCCAAAGGACATCTCTAAAAGAATATTGTGGAGTTGGAATAGTTTTTATCAATGGGCTGGAACAACTACCCAATGATAAAAGATTACAACATATGGGGCTATTTCATTTAGAGAAAAAGACAAGGGTGGGGGGGACACATGATCTATAATGCATTCCTATGTAATGTTTTCTTTTAGGATGGTAGTGGCTTACTTGATGCACCTGAAATAGACTGAACTACATCAAATGTTTAGTCTGGTACAGCTCAATGTGACTGGCAGAGTCAGCCTACAGCAGAATGGATACTGTTCCTACAATTTCACTCACACACCAGATAGGTCCATGACAGTTTCACGCACTCACATACCACTCAACAACTGTTTTAGCACAGATTGCCCTAATAAAATAGGAGGCGGTCATTTTTTCAAGCAATAAAATATTGCAGCTTGAAGGAAGGGAAACTGGTACCTTTACAGCAGAGACTCTGCCCTCAGGAAAAATGACTGAATCACCTGTAATAAATAATAGCTGTGAATTTGTTTTAGAATAAAGTGATACTGCTGAAACCCCCAGGTATAGTTCAGAGCTATCAATCAAAGAAATACTACACTCGGAACTACCCAAATGCAGCCTTCAGCAACTTAATTATTTGTGTGTCTTCCAGTTTGACCTTTGTTCAGCACATTCATAAACCTGTTTAAAGAGTTGCCACCAGGATACTGGCACAAATGGAGAGTTCTTTCTGATTGCTGCTTTATTTCCCTGAGAAGACAAAAGTTCCATAGATTTCCCCCCCCTGCTTTTGGGTGTGAATGCTTGACAATACCATATCTAGACTAGCAGGGGGGAAAACCAAAACAAAAAATTCAGTGACTTAATTTTTCACTAGAAGAATAAGGAGCACAAAAGTCTACCCCCAAGTATGGAGCAGATTTCATATTTCCCTTCTTAATAAGCAAGGGTACCAGATGCAAATCCTCAGCCTTTTTCTTTTTTCTTTGCCTTTTTCTTATGCAGATTTTGGCAGCCTGTAGAACCCTCATAGAATTTTTGTGCCATTAAAAAAATAATATTCTATTTATGCTTTACACCTACAGTAAATAATTGCAACCACTGTATGATGAAGCTTTGGCATTTGAAAAGAAACCATTCTTGCTGGTTTAAAGTGTTTTGATATCCCCTTGATTTAATTTGCCATTGGTTAAAGACTTGATCATACACATTCCTTGGTGTCAGTATGCTTTAATGCAGAATGTGAATTGTTTCCATAAATTATGTTGTCATGCATAAAAATTACATACTTAGGAAGTGCTGTATAGTTCATCACTAAGAAATTAGACCTCTGCTTTGGATGCCCAAAATCTCCAGTGCAAAGGAATTCCTGGCTATCTTCAGTGTAGAGTCCTGAAGGTAGTATATAGCCATCATGAGTAGTAGCCATTGATAGCCACATTGACTCTCTCAAGGCAAATCTTAAAAATATTAATATAAGCACTGACAATTGGGAAACACAGGCCTGCGAGCACTCCAATTGGAGAACAGTCTTTACCAAAGGTGTCATGGGCTTTGAAGATGCTTGAATTCAGGACAAAAGGGAGAAACATGCTAAGAAGGCATGCTTGGCAAACCCTCACCATGATCAACTTCCGCCTGGAAACCTATGTCCCCACTGTGGAAGGACTCCAGAAGGACGTGTGACTCCAGAATTGGCCTCCACAGTCACTTACGGACTCATTATTAAGACCGTGTTCTTGGAAGACAATTTTACTTGGCTTCAAGTGATCGCCAAAGAAGAAGAAAGAGAAGATAGCCACATCCTCCATGAATTTGACAGCATTAGTGGCCATCACCATATTTTGTGAAAGTGAGTTCAGTAGTTCACGAGATGGATTCCTTTTGTCTAACCTGAATATCCTTACCTTCAGCTTCATTGGTTGACCTGGTTTCTAGTACTATGAGAAACACTTTCTCCACATCATGCATGTCTATCGTGCCCCCCTTACTTGCCTTTCTTTTCTAAACTAAATAGCCCCAAATATCATTGCCTTTCCTAGCAGGAGACCTGCTGTAGCCTCCGGAGATTGAAGGTACTTTGTTGGCATTCGTCTGTCTCAAGTGACATTGAAAGTCAAACTGTTGGAGAGTCTCAGTGCCTGCTGTGGCTGTGCTGTGACCAATACGGGAGTTGTTGTTGTTTAGTCGTTTAGTCGTGTCCGACTCTTCGTGACCCCATGGACCAGAGCACGCCAGGCACTTCTGTCTTCCACTGCCTCCCGCAGTTTGGTCAAACTCATGTTTGTAGCTTCGAAGACACTATCCAACCATCTTGTCCTCTGTTGTCCCCTTTTCCTTGTGCCCTCCATCTTTCCCAACATCAGGGTCTTTTCCAGGGAGTCTTCTCTTCTCATGAGGTGACCAAAGTATTGGAGCCTCAGCTTCACAATCTGTCCTTCCAGTGAGCACTCAGGGCTGATTTCCTTCAGAATGGAGAGGTTTGATCTTCTTGCAGTCCATGGGACTCTCAAAAGTCTCCTCCAGCACCATAATTCAAAAGCATCAATTCTTCGGCGATCAGCCTTCTTTATGGTCCAGCTCTCACTTCCATACATCACTACTGGGAAAACCATAGCTTTTACTATACGGACCTTTGTTGGCAAGGTGATGTCTCTACTTTTTAAGATGCTGTCTAGGTTTGTCATTGCTTTCCTCCCAAGAAGCAGACATCTCTTAATTTCGTGGCTGCTGTCCCCTTCATGGATCACTGCCTTGCCGTGGCGAAGGGGCTTGAAGAACTCAGAGAAGCTATGAACTATGCCAAGCAGGGCACCCAAGATGAACAGGTCATAGTGGAGAGTTTTGACCAAACGTGATCCACCTGGAGGAGGAACCGGCAAGCCACTCCAGTATCCCTGCCAAGAAAACTCCATGGACAAAGACAAAAGGCATATAAATATGCCTTTTGCAGCAGGGGCAGCTGAAGGTGTCCGGTTGTGCTGATACAGATGCACCATGGTGTATCTTCTCTCTGCACTCCTCCCAGCACTTATTTCTCCTCTGGTCACTAATGTGGATACACAACCTGACTGTTTGTCTTCAGACTTTACAGTGCAAGTATATAAATATCCACTCAGAAGTAAATGAGTACAGTTAGACATATAGTGAATCCTATGTATATCTCCTCAGAAACAAATCCAAGTTAGTGCTATAGGGCTTTCTTTCAGAAAAATGGTATAGGATGGCATACTTATTCTGGTATGTGTATATGATTTGGGTTACAAACACTTTGGGTTACAGACTCCGCTTTTTTATATAAATATTTTTATTGGTTTTTATCATATAAAATTATAAAACATACCACACAGTTTATCACAAATTTATTGGACTTCCATCAGCACCTCTGATAATCCTTCGTCTAAATCACTTATTATGCATTTCCTAATTTAATATTGCCTTTACGTCTTTTAACATATCATCTCTTATTCTACATTTTTACAATATTTCTTATCTTATTCCTCACAGAGCTTCTTGTAAACCTACAAACATCATCTGGTCATCACAAATACTTTTCAAATAATCCGTAAATTTACTCCAGTCTTCGGTGAATTTCTGGTCCCGCCGGTTTCAAATCCTTCCTGTTAGTTTGTTGAGTTCCGCATAGTCCATTAATTTCATCCTCCATTCTTCCTTCGTTGGTAATTCTTCTTGCTTCCATTTTTGGGCCAATAATATTCTTGCTGCTGTTACTGCATATAGAAAAACCGGGTTACAGACTCCGCTAACCTGGAAGTAGGCCCTCAGATTGAGAACTTTGCCCCAGGATGAGAACGGAAATGACGCAGCGGCAGGAGGCCCTATTAGCAAAAGCACACCTCAGGTTAAGAACGGTTTCAAGTTAAGATCGGACCTCCGGAACAAATTAAGTTCATAACCTGAGGTACCCCTGTATATGGATATATGTGTTCTGCACATCTAAACTATTCCGCTGAAATATGAGTCCATGAGATCATGGCCAATAGATATGAAGAGCTGTGGCTCAATGGTTGGGCAGCTGCCTAGCATGCAGATGGTCACAGGTTCAATCCCCAGCAAAGGGCTGGGAATGATTTCCGGCCTGAAATCCTGGAGAACCACTGCCAGTCAGTGCAGACAATACTGAGCTGGATGGCCCAATGGGCTGACTCAGTATTAGGCAGCTTCCTGTGTCTGGCTCCCTTTGTATTTGGAGCCATCTGCAGGGCAAAGAAGTGAGCACTGATTATGCTTGCTGCATTTACATGCATCTGCTCCCACCAGACTCTTTTAAGATCTGTTTATTATATTCCTGGAGCAAGACTATGTGTGATTCAAAGGTTAATCATTCTGAATCAATGGTCTTACTTCTTTAGACAAAAAGAGAATCACACTCCTCCCCTGCTTGATGTCTTGGTTGATGTGCTCTCCGTGACATTTAAAGGAGCCTACCTGAGGAAAGGACATTGTTAATTATTCTTGAGGTGAAAACAAAGGCAAGGAAAGAGCAAATGATGGTGCCGAGAGCCTCCCTTTTTGTTATCTGCTTGTTTGGTAAGAGGTTATCAGGATATACGATCAAGTCAACAAGATCTTGGTATTGCCATCTGGTGACAGAGGCAAGGAGGTTACAGGTCTTGAATGGCTAAATCAGACTAAGGCTGCAATCTTATTTCCACTTACCTGGGAGTAAGCACCACTGAAACCTGTAGAACTTAACCTGTTTTTAATAGCAGCCAACGAAGGCCTCAGTATGGTCACAAAAAGGGGTTTTCCCTGCTGTTGCTCCTTAGAATTTAGTATTTGGAGGCTTGCATTTAGCTAATAGTTGTTGACAGAGCCATATTCCATGAATTTATCCAGTTCCCTAAAGAATACCCTAAACTTATGATTGCACATTTCATATGTACGCTGGGATGATCAATTTCCTGTTATAACTCCTGAACTAACTGGCATTCAGCTTCACATTCAATACACAGGGGCAAGAGGACACAAAAGAAAATTTCCACGTGTGTATTAGTTCCTTTGAGCAGGGATTCAAACTGAACTTGAGCCTGAGACAAAATAAATAATGGAACAGAACCTGAATCTGAACTGGAACAAAAAGAAAAAGATGCACAAATGCACACACTCATGATCAACTAGTGCAATGGAAGAAACAGTTATCAACTCCAAGTAAAATAAAGTATGAATATTTAAGACTAATGTGTGGAGAGTGCGATCAAAATAATTAAATGTTTAAGCTTCAGTCCTCTTGACAAACTGAAAAGCAGCAGGAATGAGAAGGCTTAAAAAATTAAGGTTGCAACCTGCTGTAACTAAATATTACACCTGAACAAAACTTGCTATATGTTTGCTTTTATATATTCACACTTGCTTCTTCTTTCTTATGAATTATGGTTGGCATTTAGTTGTTTATGAATTAGGCCCATTTATTTACTCTTACCGTACTTTGCAAACCTGTACAGTGGTACCTTGGGTTACATACGCTTCAGGTACAGACTCTGCTAACCCAGAACTAGTACCTCGGGTTAAGAACTTTGCTTCAGGATGAGAACAGAAATCGAGTGGCGGCGGTGTGGCAACAGCAGGAGGCCCCATGAGCTAAAGTGGTACCTCAGGTTAAGAACAGTTTCAGGTTAAGAACAGACCTCCAGAATGAATTAAGTTCTTAACCCGAGGTACCACTGTAATGATATTGTCATGCTCATCCCACTGAGGTGAGAAGTTCCAGGATTGCAGCAGTAACTTGGGTTTGGTTCTGTTTGGAAGGAAGTTGTTGGAGGCTTATTGCCATTTTGCAATATTGATATTTCTTTATAGAGATACAGGTTGAGCAAAAGTGGAAACACGCAGCTTGAACACTTCATAGATGACCAGAATCACTGCTCAAACATATCAGATCTCTAGGGAAAGTCAGCACCCTAAGATGCTTACAAAGCCCAAACTAAGCTCCCTCTCAATCTCTCCCTCCAACAGCACATACAATCATAGAATTGTAGAGTTGGAAGAGACCCTGAAGATCATCTAGTCCCTAGTCGAACCCCCTGTGATGCAGGAATCTCTTTTTTTTTTTTAAATAATTTTTATTGATTTTACAACATAAACAAAAAACAAATAAACATAACACGACTTCCCCAAACCTCCCCTTCACTGCATCCATATTTTAAAATTTTTAGCAATTCTTCATCCCATTTTTATGTTTAATTCTCTTTAAAAAAAATTCTATTTTATAAATTTCAATTTATAGCTGTAATTCTTTGTATCCAATCCCTTGACATCTTAACATTCCAAAATTTTACAACAATTTTTGAGATAGATTTTAAATTTTTTCCAGTCCTCCTCCACTGTCTCTTTCCTCTGGTCACGGATTCTGCCGGTCATCTCTGCCAGTCCCATAAATTCAGTCACCTTGGTCTGCCATTCTTCCAGAGTAGGTAATTCTTTAGTCTTCCAATACTTCGCCAAAAGGATTCTTGCTGCTGTTGTTGCATACATAAAAAAGGTCCTATCTTTCTTTGGTACCAATTGGCCGACCATGCCCAGGAGAAAAGCCTCCGGTTTCTTTACAAATGTCCACTTAAGGATTTTCTTAATTTCATTATAGATCATTTCCCAGTAGGCCTTAATCTTTGGGCAGGTCCACCAAAGGTGATAAAAAGTTCCTTCACATTCATTGCACTTCCAACAATTGTTATTGGGCAAATGATATATCTTTGCAAGCTTGACTGGGGTCATGTACCACCTATAGATCATTTTCATTATGTTCTCTTTCAGGGCACTGCATGCCGTAAATTTAATACCTGTGGTCCATAACTGCTCCCAGTCAGCAAACATAATATCATGACCAATATCCTGTGCCCACTTAATCATAGCTGATTTAACCGTTTCATCCTGTGTATTCCATTTTAGCAGCAGATTATACATTCTAGACAAATTCTTAGTATTGGGTTCTAGCAATTCTGTTTCTAACTTTGACCTCTCCTTCTGAAATCCTAGTTTTCTGTCCTGCTTAAAAGTTTCATTGATCTGGAAATAATGTAACCAATCTCGGACTTTAGGTTTCAATTTCTCAAAACTCTGTAGTTTCAACTTTTCACCATCATATTCTATAATTTCACAATATTTTGGCCAATCTGTATCCATGTTCAGTCTTTTTACCGCCTTGGCTTCCATTGGTGACAACCACCTGGGGGTTTTACTTTCAAGCAAATCTTTATATCGATTCCATACATTATACAATGCTTTCCTAACAATATGGTTTTTAAAATTTCTATGTACCTTTACCTTATCGTACCATAAATATGCATGCCAACCAAAACTATTATCATAACCTTCCAGGTCCAGAATGTCTGTATTCTCAAGAAGTAGCCATGGTTTCAGCCAGCAAAAAGCTGCTGCTTCATAATAAAGTTTTAAGTCCGGCAGGGCAAAGCCCCCTCTATCCTTTGCATCAGTCAAAATCTTAAATTTTATTCTGGGTTTTTTGCCCTGCCAGACAAATTTAGATATGTCTTTCTGCCACTTCTTGAAACAGTCCATCTTATCTAGAATTTGCAATGTCTGGAACAGAAACAACAATCTCGGCAATACATTCATCTTGATAACAGCAATTCGGCCTAACAAGGAAAGTCTCAAACTTGACCATATATCGAAATCTTTCTTCACTTCGGCCCAGCATTTCTCATAATTGTCTTTAAATAGGTTCACATTCTTAGATGTTAAATTCACCCCCAGATATTTTACCTTTTTAGTAATTTCCAAACCAGTTTCTCTTTGAAAACTATCTTTTTCCCCCACCGTAAGATTTTTTTCCAACACCTTTGTCTTATGTTTATTTAATTTAAAACCTGCTACCTGACCAAATATTTCAATAAGTTCCAGAACTCTTTTTGTACTGGTTTCTGGCTGTTGTAATGTCAAGACTAGATCATCTGCAAATGCTCTTAACTTATAATGTTTAGTTCCGACCTGTATACCTTTAACCAGCTGGTCTCTTCTAATCATATTTAGGAAAACCTCCAGTACCGATATAAACAATAGAGGGGAAATTGGGCATCCCTGTCGTGTCCCTTTCTCTATTGGAATTTCGTCCATAACCATACCATTTACAATTAGTTTGGCCTTTTGCTCAGAGTAAATTGCACTTATACCATTTTCAAAGTTCTTGCCTACCCCCATCCCTTGGAGATTCCTCTTCATAAAGCTCCAACAAATGTTGTCAAAGGCTTTCTCTGCATCCACAAAAATCAAAACAGCTTTTCTATTTATGTCAGTTTCCAGAAGTTCTAAAATGTCTATAATATTCCTCACATTGTCTGACAATTGCCTGCCTGGTAGAAAGCCAGTTTGGTCCCTGTGAATCTCCTCTAACAAAACTTTTTTGAATCTTTTTGCTAAAATGTCTGCAAAGATTTTATAATCCACATTCAAGAGTGATATAGGGCGGTAATTCTTAACTTGATGTTTCTCAGTTTCTGTCTTCGGTATAAGTGAGATGAATGCTTCCTTCCACGATTCGGGAGCCTTTTTCCCTTCCAAAATTTGATTGCAAACTTCTTTCAATGGTTGTATTAACCAATCCCTCAGTACTTTATAGTATCTCGCGGTTAGTCCATCTGGTCCTGGTGATTTTCCCAGCTGCATATCCTGAATGGCGCTCTCTATTTCTTGATCTGTAATTTTCTCATTCAAACTCCTTCTATTATTTTCAGAGATTTTTGGTAAGCCGTATTTTCCAATAAATTCTTCTATCTCCTGTTCGTTTTTTGGCCCTTGTTTGTATAATTTCTTGAAGAAACTTTGAAAACAATTACTTATCTCATTTGGTTTATTAATAGACTTCCCATCTACTTCGAGTGATGTCACTGTATTCAATTTTTGCCTCTTTTTCAATTGCCAAGACAGTAGCTTCCCACATTTATCTGCGGACTCAAAAGTCTTTTGTCTCATTTGTTTAATTTTCCATTCTATTTCCTGATTCATCAATTCCATATATTGTGTTTGATAGAATTTTATTTCTCTTAATATCTCTTGAGATTTAGACTTAGATCTCAATTTCTTCTCCCCTTCTTTTATTAGATTCCAAATTTTCTCTTTCTTCTCATTCTGTTTTTTCCTCTTTATTGAATTCTGTTGTATTAGGAAGCCACGCATCACGGCTTTACTTGCGTCCCAAATAACTCTTTTTTCGGTGTCTGATCTCAGGTTAATCTCGAAGTAGTCTTTAAGTGTCTTTTGGGCCTTTTTACAAATTTCTTCATCTCCAAAAAGAGTGTCATTCATTCTCCATCTAAAGGTTCCAGCTGTTGTCAGTTTCATTTCCATCTTGACAGCATTGTGGTCAGAACAGGTCTTTGGGCAGATTTCTATTTTTTTAACTTTTGATGCCAGATTACTAGAAGTCCATATTTGATCAATTCTAGTCCATGTCATTTTTGCTTCAGAGAAGAAGGTCCCCTCCCTTTCCAGAGGGTTCCTAGTTCTCCAAATGTCAATCAGGTCCATAGTGTCAGTCAGTTCGAAGAATGTCTTTGGTAGTCTTCCATCATTAGATATTGTTTGTCTTTGGGCCTTGTCCATGTTTGTGGAGACGACTCCATTCATATCACCCATCATTATAATTTTAAAATCCAAAAAGTCCATTAAAGTCTCGTGCAACTTCTTGAAGAATTCAGCCTTCCCCTCATTTGGTGCATAAACTCCAACAATCAAAATCTTTTCTCCATAAGTTTGAATTTCCACTGCCAGGTATCTTCCTTGGTCATCCTTAAAGATCAGTTTTGGTTCAAATTTTTCCTTGACATAGATCACAACTCCTCTTTTCTTAACTCTATCTGATGAAATAAATTCTTGTCCTAATCTCTTATTTGTTAAAAGTTTTCTATGTATCCTGGCAATGTGAGTTTCTTGTAGACAGATTACATCTAGATGTTCCTTCTTTAATAGATGGAATACTTGACCCCTTTTTCGAGGGTGGTTCAAACCATTACAGTTCCAGCTGAAGAGTTGCAGAGACATTTTTGTTACTGGGTAGCTCTTCCACCGACTGCACCAAGTTGTTGTTCCTCCTCGGTCGGTGCTCGGTTCAGTCCAAATGATAGATTTGAAATGTCCGGTACTTCCCCCTCACTAACAGTTCCTTTCTGAAGATCCTCTTGATTTCTTTCCAAAAAGAGTTCTTTATCCTGGTTTGTTTTTATTTTAATTTTCTTCCCTTTAAAGTTAAAGGACAGCCCTTGTGGAAATTCCCACCTGAATGGGATATTATTCTGTTTAAGTAGATCAACTAATTCTTTAAATTGAGATCTAACCTCCAAAAAATATTTAGGAATATCCTTGAAAATCTGGATCTGAGAATTTTTAATAACCAAGGCCTTCTGGAAATGTAGGTTCAGTATTTTGTCTCTTTGTTCCTTTGATCCCAAGGTAATTAAACAGTCTCTTGGCTTCTTCCCTTGCTTCCTGCCAATCCGAAAGGCTGAGGTTATCACAAATTCATCTTCTTCTCCATCTAACTCATCATTCCAAAAGTCTTGAAATTTATCTGTGAGGAATTCCCCAAGCTTGTCCTCTTCCTCTTCTGGAACCAGTCTTAATTTCAGGTTCTTGCTTTTCCTTTCCAGTTCTAGTAGGGCTAATGCTGTATCATGTTCATGTAGTTTTTTTGCAATAGGCGCAAACTTTCCTTTGGTTTCTTCGGCAGTAGACCTAGCACTCTCAGCTATTCTCCTTGTTTCCGTAGACTCTTGAACCAAACGGTTTATAGAATCTGTATTAGATGAGATTGTTGTTGTGTTCAGGTCTAGTCTTGTTGTCAGCTCCGTCAGTTTCTTAGAATTCTCTGTAGACTGTTTAGTAAGTTCTGCAGATTGCTTGGTGAGTACTTCTAATGACTGATTTATTTTGAGCAGAGCCTGTGTCATTGATATTTCTTTATAGAGATACAGGTTGAGCAAAAGTGGAAACACGCAGCTTGAACACTTCATAGATGACCAGAATCACTGCTCAAACATATCAGATCTCTAGGGAAAGTCAGCACCCTAAGATGCTTACAAAGCCCAAACTAAGCTCCCTCTCAATCTCTCCCTCCAACAGCACATACAATCATAGAATTGTAGAGTTGGAAGAGACCCTGAAGATCATCTAGTCCCTAGTCGAACCCCCTGTGATGCAGGAATCTCAACTAAGGCATCTATGACAGATGACCATCCAAACTCTGCTTAAAGACCTCCAAGGAAGGAGAGTCCATCAGCTTCCAAGAGAGTCTGTTCCACTGTCAAACAGATCTTACCGTCAGAAAATTCTTCCTGTTTAGTCGGAATCTCCTTGCTTGTAACTTGAATCCACCTAAAAGTAATTAATTAAATATGGTAATGGTGTTAACATTGGTATTAACATTCTTGGTGATCAGAGAGAATTAATAACTCTTCAATAAGTTGGATTGAACTGCTTATCAGCACTGATATTTTTACCTAACTACTAAATTTTATCTGTTTCAGAACTCCAAGGAAGCCAGTTAACTTCCTTCTATGTATATAATTCAATGTGTTAAAAAATAATGATTTAGAAATGCTGTGATCCTTCTAAAAGCCCTACTTACATGCTGAAATTAGCCAACCATTTTTAACATTACGTGAGCTCCCTTCTATTACACAATCAATATTGCTGTTAATATCCCTCCTTATGGAAAAAAATAAACTGGTCACTTTTGAATACCAGTTACCAGAAATGCACTTTTCATAGCTCAATGCTGCTTATTGTTATACTCTCAAGGCTGCTGAACTTGCTGGCCCTGATCCAACAGGAGGAAATGTACGCACAAACAGCTATGTGCTCACATTTCCCAGGGATTGGACATTTGATTGAGGAGTCAGGATTGCACATGCAGAGCTAGCTCTGATCAGGTTGTATGCAAAAGTCACCAATCATCTGCTAGGGAGAAATAATGGGAATTAGAAGGCAAAATTCAGAGAGCTTGGAGTTAAGTACAGGGTGCCAATTACATTGTAATAATTTAGAAATATTTTATTATTGCCTACTTCTATTTCCCTCCTTATTTGTTTTGCTCTGGACTATTTTTCATGGTTTGATCCTATAACCCAAATAAAGTCAATGCACATATTCATGGCTCTCAAAACTCCTGTTAACAGTTTGCACATCCTGGCTTTTATTTAAAGTTCTTCAGACATTTCTATCTATTTTTGGTACAATCCAAAGATTCTATCAGTCTCTGCGACAGGCATATCTTTTGTAATTATATTTTATGTCACCAGTGTGACACATTAATGAAATGTGTCACTACACCTAGTGTTAGGATACATTTCATTAATGCAAAGCACTTTTGTTCTATGCTTTACATTTGGAAACAGATTTAAGTATTAAGTGGCTAATGTCTGCAGCCAGGGAATCCTTTCCGAATTTGTAACACTGACCAGAACAGACCGCATTACACTCTCCAAATGGTGCATTTTTGCATTTGAATGTCTGAATTATCCTGGTTTCTTAGAGACGACCACAACACCAACATCTTAAATCCCCAAAATATTGTCCGCTTCATTGAATGCTCGTGATCTAAGCATATGTGTAATTATTCTGTAATTCTCCCCAAAATGTGATTCCTTGGAAATGCATACTAGATTTCCCCTATTGTAACTGCAATGACTATTTCTTTGTGTCCGTTTCTTTAAATACGGTCACAAGGAAGTTTGTATGCCTTGGTGCACCGCATGGATAATGATGATTCCCCCCCTCCCAATGTCCATCAGGGGGAAAAAATCCTGCTCATTTGTTGGAGGGTACAGACCAAGGTCACAAAAAGACCATTTAAGATAGTATACATACAACAGTGGCCTTTATTACAAGAAACAAGCCTAATGTCAGAGCCAATGGAATCATAACTAGGCATGTATACAAATTAATAATTTGCAATCTATGCATACGTATACTCCAGCAGGGAAGCAAGAAAGTTATGTAAGCTCACATATAAAATATTGTTCGAGTGTATTTTGGTGGCAGTTGCTCTGGCTCTCTATAAAAGATAAAATTTAATCCAAGGTTAATAATTATGGTCGGTTTAATATTAATTCTCTGGTTTCAATTTTGTGTACATAAAACAGTCTGTGAAAATAGCGCCTTTCAGGTTGGTTTGTTTTTTTTCAAATTTAAAAGCAAGGTTATTGTATTTGCATGAAGCAAGCATTTTATTTTAGGTGCAAAGTTTGTATCCAAGCATTGTATTGTTAGTAGAACTTTAAGTTAACAGATGTTGAAACATTTGAAAACAAACCCCTGAAGAAGTTCTCTGTTTTAGCATGGGACATTGTTTGTCTTTAATATTCTAAATTTATTAATAATTTTATATTGTACCACTGCTGAAAACCCATCCAGTTTTAACTCATTCAAAATATGTCATATACTTCCAGCTCATTTATGAACAAAAATGGGGTTGGAGAGTATAATAGACTTTGAATGAGCAATAATCCAATTGCTCTTAAAAGCAGGAGAATTAGTTATTTTGTTTTAAAAGAGAAGCTGATTGAAATAGTGCCAAATAGTACTCAATGCTAAAATCAATTATAAAAAAAGATATTCTGGTTAAATTTAAAAGGGCTATTCAAGGCACAAGTATTTCACGGGTATTAAAAAACCCCACACAGAAATAACTTATAAAGTCTGTGTTAATGCTAAAGGAAACCATTTTCTTTTTAAAACATTTCATTTATGGATGGAAATTAGCCTTTTGTTAAATATATGAAGTAACAGGTTTTACAAATCAAAAGAAAATCCAATTTGTCCTAAACAGGGCTTGAAAAGCATGAATTAATAGGAAAGGATGAAATGAAACAAGAAAAAGGTCTCTAGATTTCCCAGGAATGGATCTACAATCTGAGCTGAATAAACTTTGGGAATATAAAAATAAAAAGAAGATAAAAATTGTAAAATAAACACATGTGCGATATTCTTTCTCTACACCTTTAACTTGTAAATTGCTTGACACATGTGAAGAAGGCAAATCATAAATTAAAACAATAAAAAATAAATGATTCTAAATAAAATAAATGAGTGTATATTTTCTATTCTATTCATTTCTATTCAGAAGTCACATTAAATTTTAAAAATTAAATATTTATTGCTAATTTCTAGGTACAAAAGAAACCAAACTCATTGGGAACTGAGTTATTATTTTTATATAAGCTACTTGTGCACATTTTATTGGGAATAAGCCCCAGTAAACACACTGGTACTTACTTCTGAGTAAGCATGCTTTAAATTGCAGAGTAAGATATCTTCCTATTTTATGCACATAGCTTTTGTGGCAGGTTACAAACAGAAATTAAGAACAATAATACAAATACACACCCTCCATGTGTTCTTATTTTCCAGGGACGTCCCTGATTTAGAGATGTCATCCCGGTTTCTGATTTGATCCCAGAATGTCCCACTTTTCCTTAGGACAGCCTAAGGGTATGCAAATAGAATAAAAAAATAACAATTTAAAATCACTTAACAGCTAAAAATCAAAATTACAGCACCATGGCAATAAAACCCAAGAGATCACAATTAAATATAGCACTGCAAAGGTTGGAAGAATAACAAGACAGTATTTTACATGTCTACTCTTAAGTAAGTATGCAAACAGAATAACAGCCCAAAACAGTTTCCACCATTTAGATGCCTAAATGATAATAAAGTAAGCCCACTCCTCATACTACTCACATGAAGGAGCAATATGGATACAAAGCAGATGCAGGGCCAATTAAGTCCTGCCCCCAAGGTCGCATGGCTCTGTCCAGGCCTTCATATGTTTAGAGCAAACTTCTGAAATAAAGTTCTTTTTCACTCTAACATACAGTATGTGCGTATGAAGAGTGCTTAGGTCACAAGTAACAATTCTGGGGGAAATTCCATGACTGGGTGCCATGACAGATTCTCTCCTTACTTAACCTCTGAGGGTAGGAGTACCAGAGTGAGTTCTCCATGGACAATCTCAAGCACAGATAGTTTATATTATATCACTAAGGGCTTTGAAACATCATATGTGACTGAAAAGAGGCCCCCAAGCTTCCTCTGTGAAGCCCAGTACTGATTATCTTGAAAATTTAAGACATGCAAAGTATTAATTAGTATTAGCCAGCTAAATCTTTATGACTTGATCCAGTTGATATGATTTGTGCTTTTCGGGAAGCACTGTAGCTCAGTGATGGAGAACATGCTTAGCACCCAGAAGGACCCAGGTTCAATTTCTGGTAGAGTCTCTAGGTGCGGCTGGTAAAGACTCCAGCCTGAAACCCTGGAGAGCCATTGTCAATCAGAAGTGATGATGCTGAGCCCCTTGGACAAATGGTATAAGGCAGCTTCCTATATTCCCATGATCCATGGGAGTACAGATATCACTTGCTGGATGAGGAACCAGGCACACAAATGGCTGCTATATGCTGCTTGTCTCTCCAATTCAGCTACCTGTGCTGTGGATGCTGAAGTGCGTTAGAAAATCAATGATCATGCTGATCAGCTCTTTGGGATGGGGAAAGAGGTCCACCCAATTTAATTCTTTTTGCACCAGTCTATTTGGCAAGGCCGGAAAGCAACTGCTGCAAACCTAATGGGACTCTGCAAATGCACCCCAACTGCTGCATACCCAGTTGGACCAGATTGAGGTGCTCTTGGAGGAAACTGATTTTCAAGATCCATTTGCATTGGGGTTTAGGCCCCATTTTGGCTTTCAGGGTGTCCTGGTTTTTACTTTTTGAAATATGGTAACCCTATTTTTAAGATAATAAAGGTAAAGGTACCCCTGGCCATTAGGTCCAGTCGCAGACGACTCGGGTTGTGGCACTTGTCTCGCTCTATAGGCTGAGGGAGCCGGCGTTTGTCTGCAGACAGTTTTTCCGGGTCATGTGGCCAGCATGACTAAGCTGCTTCTGGTGAAACCAGAGCAGTGCACAGAAACGCTGTTTATCTTCCCTCTGGAGCTGTACCTATTTATCTACTTGCACTTGATGTGCTTTTGAACTGCTAGGTGGGCAAGAGCTGGGACCAAACAACAGGAGCTCACCCCGTCACGGGGATTCGAACCGCCGACCTTCTGATCGGCATCCCTAGGCTCTGTGCTATAGATCACAGCGCCACCTGCATCCCTACTTCATGATAATACAGTATAACAAAACACGGAAAGAAGCTCTACTATTCCATTACTAAGCAAACTGTTTTCTGGTAAACGGTTTATGATTATTTCTTAGTTCAACAATAATTCTTCAATAGCGCATTTCTTAAATCTGTGCCTATCTTTTCTGAAGGCTTCAGTCCTACACGTCTTCTCAGAAGAAATAGGTCTCATTAAGCTCACTGGGGTTTCCTTCTAGGTAAGTGTGTATATAGGCGCTGCATCCCTCATTTCTGTATGTTTGTTAATCTTGTTAAGATCCTTCTTAACTGAAGACAACGTTCAGCTATGATTTTGATTTTTTGGTTTAGTGTTTCTTTGAAGGAAATATACAATACATTTTTTAATTAAAAAAAAACACAGAAAAAGGGAAGATCAAATAGAAAACATTTTCCTCCAGTATATTTACATTTCAGTTATATGTTTTTATTGATGCCAGCCAGCAGCTTTCTTTTCTCCCTCCTTCCCTCCCTCCTTAGAACGAGTTGATTGTATACCAGCAAAATGGGTTGCGCTTTGTATGCTCCAACTTGGCAACAGCTTGTTGAGAGTAAATCCTGTCATGGAAGGTTTTGGTAATCTGAATAAATTCAATTTCAAAATCCTTCCTTGATCTAAGCTTGCTTAAGCTCTCGCTGAGGCCTAGAGATCCTGAGGGTCAATTCCAATAACAAAAGATAAGAAAAACCTGCCCTTTCTCATATCTCTTTGCAAGACGCTATAAGCTGTTACCTCACTGCAAAAAAATAAAAATAAAATCATTAAGTTTAATAAAGTTGCCTTTTGATACTTCTTAATGGATGAAGTTCAATGTTTCCCACTCTAATGCTTATCTGCTTGGCATGTCACCCAGAAGTGATGTCATAAGGACCAGAGCTGTTCGACAGTGGAATTTACTGCCAAGGAGTGTGGTGGAGTCTCCTTCTTTGGAGGTCTTTAAGCAGAGGCTTGACAACCATATGTCAGGAGTGCTCTGATGGTGTTTCCTGCTTGGCAGGGGGTTGGACTCGATGGCCCTTGTGGTCTCTTCCAACTCTATGATTCTATGATTCTATGATTCTACATAGACATATTTCCTGGGACCAGGGCTAGAAAATTAGAGACTTTAAGGCACTGAAGAGCCTTTGCAGCACAGTAAGATGTTTTACAGCGTAGGCAGCTGATATTCGTTTAGTGTTGTTGCAGTCATGTTCTCATATAATGAAAAAAGGCAAAATAGACAAAACTTTTCATAGACTCCATGTCCACTGATGAGAGCAAGTGCAAATGCTCTCAGACTTGACCAAAAGTACTGACTTAGGGAGGCAGCAGAGCAACAGCTGAAGGAGTGAAAAGACTGAATAGGCATTTCTAGTCTTCCTCAAAACAGAAAAACCATCTCAAAATGAAGTTTCAATCGTACTTTTTATTTAACATAGGCCCTGCTAGGGGACGGGGGGTGGGATACAAACACACGTTTTCATTCAATAGCTCAGTCGACTTGCCTTATGTTTGGCTGTGCTACCTTTTACATTGGTTTTCACATTACAACTGTAGTTGCTGAAAAAGCTGTTAACGGAATTACACATAATGATTTTGAAATAATGGTGTACATTTCTGGTTGCTGTAGAAACGTCAATACCCTTTTGACATTGTTATTAGCACTAAATCTTTTCACCTTCATTGAGTATCTTTGCTAATAATATGCAGTTCTTATTATGAAAATTCATTACCCCCTTTCATAAATCATATGATTGTAAGAAGGAAAAGACTAGGAGGGCACATGAGCTCCTTTTAGACATAGATATGAATGCATGGATGTTGGATTTGCAGTCACTGTTTTCCATTCCACGATTTATATCATGTAGGAAAGGGGCTGTTAAGTGGGTCGTCATCTCCATAGTTCCATGAGAAACCTAAATGTTCATTTTCATCTAAATTTAACCATCCAAATGCAATAGATATCACCCAAGCTACTTAGATAAGACAGGTAATAGGTAAATGACCCCTAGATGGTTAAGTCCAGTCACAGACGACTCTGGGGTTGTGGTGCTCATCTTGCTTTCAGGCTGAGGGAGCCAGCGTTTGTCCACAGACAGCTTTCCGGGTCATGTGGCCAGCATGATTAAACTGCTTTTGGTGCAATGGAACACTGTGACAGAAGCCAGAGTGCAGTATCTAATAATATATATGTGAATTAGTGAGGGTAAGCATGCTTATGATCTATTTTAGGATTAAATCCGAGTTAATTTTGGCTTCAAAATCAAGACAAATTTTCAGAGAACTATAATGATACATAATAAATCATTTGTTTTAAAATATCTCTTACTTATCCCATGATTTTAGACCAGGTTATACCAATGACCTTGGCAGTGGAAGTTAAACAAAAGGAAATAACTCCTTTCTCCCCTTTAAAATTGGGGTGAATCAGCGACTATATTTCCAACTGGGATGCCTTCTGCTTCAGAATTCTATTCTTGACACATAGTCTAATCAATTGACATTTAGGGTAATGTGAATCAGCAAGCCAACCTAAATGACTGTTGGTGTGGATTGCAACTAAATGCTCCACTCTATTTAATGGCATGAAAATGACAAATGCTGTTGTTTTGTAAACCTAATTTAAAGCTTTTATACTGAACCTTTCCAATGGGCAGGCCAATTATTTCTCTATTCCATTGAGCATGCACTTTTAATGTCTTCATTTTCATGCCATGAAGCTATTTTATGTCGTACACAGACACAAATAAACTGCAGTTATTAGTGTGAAGCTATCAGATTCTAAACCGTGACATTGGTACAGTGATACTTGCTTTCCAGTTCCGGCTTGCAAGGGGACTAATTGGATAGAATATTTCTTTGAGTCTTGCTGTTCAACATCTCACCAAATCAAGAAGCTGAATTTTCTTTAACACAAGATATTCCCCATATAGAATTGGTTAAATTATTCAGTGTGTGGATGAATTATCAGGTTAATCAATCCTTTTTCAGTTTTCAAATGATTCATTAGTTGATCTGATTTCTGCCCAGAGCAAAGCAATAATCAGTTAATTGGTTTGATTAACTGATTACGACTTGATCACAGATTAAGAAGAGGCAGCCATCTGGGCTACCTCCCGGTTGCTGCCAACTCCTCTTGACATACTCTTGGCATGCTTCTGATTCCATCAGGGACTCAGTGGTTCATGGCCCTCCTAGTGACAAAGTCAAGCAGAGAAGCCAACAAGGAGGCAAACAGTGACAAAGACCGAGGATAAACTGCAATATCAAACCTAACATTTAAGGAGTTGGCCAACTGTCATTAGTCAAAAAGAACTCATTGAAAGTATGCCTGAGTTATGTGTATTAAGCCCTTAACCTCTTAATAGTGTGTGTGAATGCACATGAGTGGTGTCCACACATGTGGGTTCAGACATATACAATAGTACACAATATACTATAGACATATACAATAGTAAACAATAGTTGCATAAGTACATGTCTGTTTCAGAGAACCAGAAATCGGTACTGTATTTGAGTTTGAAAGCATTTTTTTACATTAAGGCATATTAATAATGACAATAATTATATTAATGGCTGAATAAACAATCTGTGGCCTTTTAAATGTGTTTGTGGGAGGGTGGTTATTTGTAGTTGCAGTTGTTGTTGTGATAGGAATTCTGTTTTTCATTTTGTATTTTATGCTGTAAACTGTCCTCCCACAATAATAATAATAATAACAAAAAGGCATAAATCACAAATATACAAATGCATCAGAATAATGTTGCCTTAGCTAGAGTGCTTTTTAATGTCCTAATTTTTTACTTGTGGCTTGCAGTACATTCAGCTATGATGTTGCTCATTTGGGTGTGAAGTAGTGGGTTAAAGAAGAACTCGTGACCTAGATGAAGATGCTTTTTCATAGCAAATGCAAATCTTCAAAGCTCTCAACTGCTTTGATAGTTATTAGCGGATCTGAATGGGTGGTCAAATATGGATTTTTTGCTAGTATGTAAACTTGAATGTTTGCATTTTAAAACATATTTTCATTATCTAAGAAGGTCACTGGAACAGATCATTGGGCGAGAATAGAAGGGCTGGAATGAAATTGGATTGTGGAAAGCAGGTTGATGCTCCCATCTCCTGCCTTCCTGAGGCCCCCTCCCCAAAGACCATATAAACATGATAACTCCATTAGCAGTCCCAGAACAGGGATGCCCAGGAAAATTCATTTCTAAAACTGGAAAAGCATCAATCCAGAATAGTTTGCAGACACTATAAAACCACAGACCTTGATACTACATCATTATTATTATTGTTGTTGTTGTTGTTGTTGTTGTTGTTTAAAATTGCATTAGAAAAGAGACCTTTGCTACTGAGTGGATTCTTACAATCTAAGAACTCAGAGGATTGTAGCTCTGTGAAGGGAATAGGAGTCCCCTAACAAATCTCAGTAGTGCCCCTTTAACAAACTCGTTCCCAGGATTCTTTGGGAAAAACCGTGGCTGTTTAAAATGGTAAAACGGTGTATTAAGAGTATATAGAGCAGATGGCCCCTCAGTATTTCATGGCCAGTGGCCCTGAGCACACTCACTCATAATTCGGCTATTTTACGAGTCCCTACAAAACTTTAGTTGGGTTTTGTTTTGTTTTTTGTAAATATAGTTTTGGGTGTTTTTTGGTACTTCAGAAACCCTTGATTTCCCCAAACATGTTGGCACTTTCTTCTTGTGCATGGATGGTACCATTTTGGCTACATAAGAAATGAAACTCATAGCCTGAATACAGGAAGAGAGTAAATAATTTATTTTAACAGTACAAATGCTTTTTTCCTGGTCCAATGATTTGTTGGTTTCCTGATGCACAGAAGAGGACTGTGCAACTGTTACCGTATTTTTCGCTCTATAACACGCACCAGACCATAACACGCACGTAGTTTTTAGAGGAGGAAAACAAGAAAAAAATATTCTAAACGAAACAGTGGATGTATGATTACTAGTTCATCATCAACACAGCCTCATTTAGTTCAGGTGAAATGACGGGGGGGGGGGACGGGGACCAGGTGTTATCTGCATATTGGTGATGCAGAACTCCAAACCAACCAGAGTGACCCAAGCTATCTTAGTGCTGAAACAATATTGAAATGTATCAAGAAATTCTGCTTCATCTGCACATGCCGGAAGTTGCCTAGCCAACAACCCTCTCAAGAACTTTCACCATAAACGGAATATTTGTTAATGGTTGGTAGGTGCTACAAAAACCTCGGTGTCCAGAGAGAGAATCACCATCTCTTCTAAGGTGGAAGGAACATCACATGCACACTGGAGTGTGACACTCACTACTTCCTAGACCCACATAATCAACCCCTTTGACTACTTTTTAAAAGTCAAGGGTCAAGAGAACAAGTAGTAGGCCAGACTCCATCTAACCTCTTGTCCAAATCCCCAGGCCACAGTAATTGAAACCAACCCCAAACAATCTAAGTTCTGGATGGCTCACCAGAAACTAGCAAATGTGACCTCAAGATTAGAACAAATATGAGTGCATTTATTTTTGAAATGCCTTGCAAATGTGTTTACACTTTGAACACACATATACTGTGCTGTCATTATACTGAACACTCATAGCAGAAGGGTGGAGCCAGATTATTGTGTTATAAATTGAATCTATGCGTAAGCAACACATGCACAGTTCTAAGAAGTTCCAACATGAGATCACTTCCCTACCCACTTTGGTGGTAAAGAAACTCTATCCAGGCAAGGGTTCCTGCACAATTCTGCCCTCACCCCCATCACTGCAATAAACACAGAAGCCTTTTCATAACTAAGCACTTTATATGTACCGGTACCTTACAAAAAGAGCGATTGAATCAAGCTAAGTATTATTTTCTGTTCCTGCGTGTTGTTTTTAATCCAGGATATTTCCCTTTCCTGAAAGGAAGACTTTTTTCTTTAGGATGATAATGATTTTGCTGGCTTGCCCAGACAAAATCAGAAGAGTTGGCTTCCCAACAAATGCCATGACTGGAGAGCAGCTCTTAGTGGCCTCTAAGGATTGCAATAAGACATAAGGGAGAAGGCAGTTTCTGAGGTCTGCAACACCCAAGCTGTTTACTGCTTTTATGAAAGCAATGCTTAGACATGTAAATTAGCACTGAGACAAAGCTTTATTGTAAATGCTGAATTAAACAATTTGTTTGCATTCACATAATGCAAATTCAAATGTTCATCAAATGAAATGAATATTCAACCTCAAGTCTGTGAATTTGAAACCTGCTCTTCAAAATCATATGATCAGCTTCAGTAAGTTGAAGCAGAAAACTACCTAGCAATCAATGATGTAAACTTCTATAATATAAGAGATTAAATAACTATTAAAAACCAGAGCGACACACATTTAAAACAACAGAAATTTATATCTGTTTACATCTTTAAAAAGTTAAAGGCTTGCATATGTATCTCAAAATACATCAGTTTTAAGGACTGATAACTAGGAAACTGGTTGAGTCATGAACACAATTAAATAAAAATTGACCCGATATGAAGTGGATTCAAGTGAACAGTTTCTTTTATGAATTCGTAAACTAAATGTTTACATAGATACCATAAATGAGACTTTTATGGAGGGAAAAAAAATCCCTTGCATTGCTGACAGCCCAACTTTGCATATGTGTGTTAACAGGAGAATGCGCTATGTTTAGGATGAATGGTAAAGCGGGTCTAAATGACTTTCAGATTAGCTGGAACAGATGGAAGGGTCACAGTTGAACAACTTTACACAGCAACATAAAGGCAATGTTCAAGTGGAGTTCATTGCCTCTGACAGATACTGTCAATCAAGCAAGGGACTTCTCAGTTAACCAGCAGCCTGTCCTTTTAAAGATTAATAATAATAAAAAGGAATTGTGAGGTGATGACTAGAGTTTATCTAGTCTATGTTTGGCATAAGCGCCACCCCAAATGACTAGGTTTTTCACAAGAAGCAAAATAGCTTGCTAAAATTTTCGAGGCAACCTTGCACCAAGTAAAGAGACACTGCTTGTGTGTCATTACCACATATATTCACTAAGCTTGTATCCATAGCACTGAAGTGATTATAAGATTTTATTTATTATGCTTTAATGCTACTACGTAGCCTGGAAACACTGCAAATTTAAACAGAGCAGCGTGTAGAGCTACTTTAAGAAAACTATGATTTCATTTCAAAGGTACAAAAACCAGTGGAAAAAATTATATGTATGGACATTGTATTCAAGAAATGCCATTTGGTTAGACTGCTAAACTACATTTCAGGATATTAGCATTTCTGTTTCTGATTGACCATAATCTTTGTGTTATAATGTTCATACATAATACAGAGTTTTCCTAACTGAGTGTATATGTGAAGATTAACTACATTAGAGTTCAGGCATAATGCTAAGCCACACCATGGCTTAGTTTGGGGTAGTGTGGCAGCAGCAAGACTATGGAAGAAGCAAAGCAGCTAAGATTTTTGTTCTGAGTACCTGCATGCTGGCTCATTCATGCTTAGACATAGTTTGGCTTAATGCTCTGTGTAAACAAGGTCTACAAGAGCAGTGCCACTTTTTTTGCCTCCATCACTGTGTGACTTTTAGAAAAACAATTTGTGGTCCATAGTAAGGTGTCTCGGTAGGGACAGGTAGCCTCTTTGAGAGTTGAACTAGCCTAGGATACAGAGGATCCTTGGCTGGGCCAGCTGTACCCCTGAAATGTCTTACATTATTTCCACTGTGCTTCCCTTGAGTACAATGAATACATCTGTGGCAATGAATCGCCTACGCCAGTGGAGGCCAAAGGAGGGAGGCCTGTAAACGACATCCACTGGATCATAAGATTGTGGGGAGTTAGTACTGCTTCCTCAAGTGCCATTTAAAAATTATAGTGTGGTAGGCATTCTTCTGTGGGTTCAATGAAGGGCATTCTGGTAATTTTTAAAAACCTGCAGCTCTGGTGAAGTGCTGATTCCAGGGCAAAGGTCTACATGACTAGTCCAACCAAGTGGTTGTAGGCCTTTCTGTAGATGAACCACATATAAAAGTGCCTAGTAACAGCAACAATATCATTAACATTTTTATCCGGCCTTTCCTCCAAGTTCCTCATGTGCTGTATATTTCAGCATTCCAGCAACCCTGTGTGTTTAGCCTGAGAGAGAGTGACTGGCCCAGTGTGCCTCATGGCTGAGTGAGATTTGAACCTGGCCCAGTCAAATCTCTGGCCACTATGCCCCACTGGCTGTCTCCGGTTAACAGTACAACAATTAAATGACATCTTAAAGCCACCAGCTGCATAGAGGAGGTTAAATGCAGAGCCTAACTGGAAGCAGAGAAGGCACATGGAGTGCTTATACGTAAATGCTTCCCACCACTACTTCTTCATGTCATTTTCTTTTCCGTGGAGTCTGGTAACTGCCAGGTTAGGGGAAAACAGCTTCAGTTGTTTGAGGAAGAGCCAACTGTTTTTGCAAGTCCCTGCCTCATAGTACCTGCCTCTTACAGTCCTATGTACAGTACAAACATGGATAATTGGTTGTTAAAAGCAAGCAAGCAAACAAACTTGATGCTTGTCACAGTTTAGCACACTAAACAGATGCCAAAAACCCACAACAAACCCTTCAGAGGAATGAAGCAAAAGTTTCCTTGTCCCACCACTCTGCCACTGTACAAGGCAAGCTACTGCCTAGCCAGCATACTGGCTAAAGATAAATAATGCAGCACATAACTTTTGTTCACGAAGAACACAACCCTGTGAAAACAGCTCTAAAAAAAATTAATCAGAAAAGCTTTACAAGCAAGCCACAATACATATCATCTATTCGCTTCACTGGGTGGGGTCTGCAAAGGAGTGAACATGTGGAAGGCTTTTTCCACTGAAGTGAAAAGGGAATCTTATGTACCTGAGGGCTTTGCAGGAGTATCTGGAGGGGAGAAGCCTGGAGTCCCAAAAATAGTATATTCTGATCTTTTCTTCTTTTTTTATATATACAACCCAAGGCTAAAATCCTGTGCATGTTTATTTGATTTCAGTAGAATTTACTTCAGGATAAATATTCATGGGCTCAGGCTCCATACCTTCAGGCTCCTCTCACATCTCTTCAGGATAAAATAAGGCATAATGAAGAAGCTAGCTCTGCAAGATGAAACAATTATGTAAGTATCCTGGAAATCCTTAGCTTCTATAAATCAAAATCCATCTCTAAGAATCTCCCAATATCAAATATTCAGAAAACAAGCAGCATGAGTAGCATATATTTACTATACATCTTTTGCACATTATCCAACAGTTCAGTCAATGCGATTCTTTTTGTAAACTGCTTTGAAGGTTGTTGTTGTTGCTGCAGTCAAGCAGTGTATACATTTAATGAAATCAATAAATCAATCACTAACACTATGCCAGCTATGAACATGCTTTTATTTTTGTACATGCGCTTGAATAGTAGCAGTAGTAGTTGTATTGTGGCATGCAACACCTTTTGTATTTTGTGTGTTACTTGTAAAACAAGCGCCAAATTCACTGTTTTAAAGCAATGTATGTTTTAAAACATACATGCTGGTGCTGCCATGTTCCAAGTCAGACCTTTGGTACTTCCATCTCAGTATTGTCTATATTGACCAGGGTTTCAGGCAGGAGTATTTCCCCAGCCCTACCTGCAGATGCCCAGGGATTAAACCCAGGGCTGGCTGCATGCAAAGCATGAACGCTGCCACTGAGCTGCATTCCCTCCTCAAACCTGTGCCGTAACACTGATTCTTTTCACAAATTTCCAAAAGGCCGACTTAAAAGGCTCTGCGGCCTCAAACATCTGCCACCAGGCATCAGATGTGGCACGGATTCTATCAGTCACACCCATGCTACAGCAGCAAAAGTGAACAAGTGAAAGAGACAGGCATTTGTTCCAATGAACACCCACATGCTAGTGTTGTTCATTGCGGTTGATCACCCAAAACACTAGAATTGCAAAGCATCTTTCCATCCAGACATTTCTGGAAGGATACGCTGCAGAAAGTAAATTTGCAAATATTCAAGTGCCGAGCAGAAGAGTGCAAAAACAAAAGTTACAGAGGCTCTGCCTTCACCTGCATAAGAAAGCAAATTCCTCCAGAAGGATGGCCCCATTTCTTCTCTTGCTTTTATAAAGAGGCTGGGGTTGTCAAACTTTGATTCAGAACAGGAGTGCATTCAGCAGCATCCTCAGGCTTGGCTGGGAGCTGCTCACATCCCCGGAAAATTCAGTGGGAGAAAAAGTTTATGGAAGCGAGTAGGAGTTTATTCAACAGTGTCTGAGGCTTTTCAGAATCATGAGTGAGTGTCTATAAGGGGGCAATCAAGCATAGGCTGGGAATTATCTCTGTTGGTTGCCTACCTGTGACAGGCCCTCAAGTGCGGCTAAGAGGCTCATTCAGTGACGGAGAAACAATAGCTGAAGGGGAACAAACAATTCAGAGGAGTCTATCATTCTGTATGGTGTTATCTTTAGCACTGAATAAAACCGGAGTTCCCCTTTTCTGCCTCATAGTCAGCACTATTTTTAGGAGCCAGTGGTACTTTTCAACTCTCTTTCACTACTTTTCAACAGGTTCATAAGGGCACGAAGTGCAGTATATAAAAAAAGGATAATAACTTTACCCGAGTGCAGGAAAAGGCCCAATGAACAGAGCAGCCAAGCTTGCAGGACTGGAGCTGATGAAAGATGTTTTCAGAAACGCCAAGAACTAATGTCATTGTCTATATTTTAAAATGTTCTTTTTGCACACAGTGGATTCTGGAGAGAAATGCTAAAATTGTTTCTCTCCACTATTAAAAAGAAAAATCTTAACTTTCAGACTTCATTTAATTTCTAAACAAATATGTGCACCCCAAGAGCTCAGTGTCCCCAGTTTCTGTTTTTTGTTTGGTGCGCAGAACATGTTTAGCCATTTGTTTTTTGAAAAACAAATAATACTAGAGTGATCGGGAGGAAAGGAAATTCAGACACCCTTAAACATTATACAATGCTAAAAGGGTCTGTGACTGATAGCATACTAAAGCATTGGCTTGAAGATTCAAGGTTGTTGTTTTTTTGAAGTGCTGGAACTGAGGTCTTGAATTGCAGGAACGAGGAGGGAAATCTTTACTCATCTGTGAAAGCATTCCCTGGAAGATGTCTTGGACACATTCTTAGGAGTAAGCAGAACTAACCACTGTGACCTATCATTAAAGCCTTAGAAGACACACCAGTCAGGAAGCTAGACATGAACTTTATTGTCTCTTTCAAACAAGAACAGGAAACTCCTGACTCCATCAAGAGATAACTAAGTCCAGTGCCACCTAGTGACTAAACTCTATAACGACACTATCCACTCATATCTTTCCTTTTGTTAAACAATTGAACCAATCAGAGCTATTTAAATATTTGGTAGTCCAAGTAATCAATCCATCATCTCTGAATCTCATAGATTTCCAGACAACTTGACTGGAGCAAGTGACCCTCTGAGCAGTCCTATTATTGGCAGCCTGACAAGAAGTCTCTGGCAGTCTTGGTAGATGAACTTGGGGTAACTTTTGCATTTGGCAGTAGTACCATCTCAAGGGAGTCTGAAGCTGAATGGCCACCACCACCTTGAGTACAAACCAGGTCTGGTGAGGACTTCTTGTGGAGTGATCATACTACCACAACCTTTAAGGTGGCAGGTTTCCCCTCATGCAAACAAATTTTTGCTGGACCCACCCAGACAAGCTCTTCTTGCTAGCTCTCAAAAGTCAAGATTACACGTGGCTGGTCAGATATTGTCCATGTCCTCAGCCACAAATAAAATTGATTGTATACAACCTGACCAGGCAGTGCTGTGGATACCTCCACTGGAACTAGGTCAAGTTCAGCATGAATGCAAGCAACTTTACCTCTAAAATGCCTTGCAAATGTGTAACAGCAGATCTTCAAGGGTTCCATCCCCTCCAACTTTGGGTCAGCTTTCAATAGCCCATTCACCACAGAATATGAGGATGCAATGGTGATACGAAAGTGAATTTTCTTTGAAACTTCACCAGAAAATAATCCAATCTTGACAACAGGAATATTGGTCCACTCTCTCTATACTACACTGAGGGCATGTCAATGCGCTGGGTCGCTGATGTATTAAACATAGTCCTATGCCTGTCATGGTGACCATAAAGTCCCAAACTGGTCCTCCCAAGCAGTCCTGACATTAAGTTAGCACTATCTCCCAGTACCACTGTCTGTGGGTTCTCTAAAATCACACACAAACCCACCGCAGG
>NC_138497.1:61024057-61079345 GCF_964252035.2 Podarcis erhardii
ATTTATTTCATAAAATTTATGCAATGCCTGATTGTAAAACAACAACAACACTCAAAGCAGTCCAAGAGAGAGGTTGAGAAGACAGGGAGGGAGAGGTTGCATTCAGTTATAGTATCTCAATATTGAGTGTCATCTTTAATACAAGTTTGAGACTATAAATGAAGTGGCAGTGCAAAGCATAAACCCTAGAAGAATAACACACCTTTCTTACCAGATGGACCTCCTAAACCCACCCCTTCTATGTCATATTGTAGGTGCATCAATGGGTGCTGATGCCAAGCCTCCATGACTGTGGGACGCTGATCTCATTAATTCCAGATGTTCACATCCTGCCTTCGAAGGATCTTCCAGCCACAATGTTGGTAAGGATACATTTTATTTGATTACCTAGATTCAAATCCCCAACCATAGACAGACACTAAGTGACAACCATGTTTCCTACTATTCAAACATGCAAGAGGGTGGGGACATAGGACTGTACAGTGGTACCTCAGGTTAAGTATTTAATTCGTTCCGGAGGGCCGTACTTTACCTGAAACTGTTCTTAACCTGAAGCACCACTTTAGCTAATGGGGCCTCCCACTGCCGCCGTGCTGCCGGAGCACGATTTCTGTTCTCATCCTGAAGCAAAGTTCTTAAGCTGAAGCACTATTTCTGGGTTAATGGAGTATGTAACCTGAAGCGTATGTAACCCAATGTACTACTGTACTTTGCCTTAGCTCTTGATCCAGAGCCCCACATATATTCCAATGAGCTTTTAAGCATTAAAAATAAGAAATCTAGTAACTCAGTGTGTGAACCTGCTACCTTCATTAAAATGAGTACAGCTGTCTTAGTAAATGAGGAAGCTCCAGGTATGCATATGGGATGGATGGATACTTAGGTCTGTAATGTATTCTCAATTATCATAAGCATTTGTAGCTTGTGGTGTACATGGTTTTCTGCCTCCACACATATAGTGGAAAAGCATAATCCAGCGTTTGAGGGAAATCAAATAAGTGTTTTTATAATTCACAATAGATTTAGGATCATTAGGAGGGAAAATACATTAACAGTTATCTGTGCTGTGCAAGAAGTCAGCACAGTAATATTAACAGAAACTTTGCTTTTTAATTTATAAAATCTAAAATAATTTGATAAAGATCAAGTGTCAACATTTCTCTTGTTTTCTCTCTGTGTAACTACCCTGTCATCTTCACTGTGCATTAGGAAGACTATTTTGTTTTGTTTTACTGAAATATAAACATACATGAGCACTCTATAATTCCTTTCAAAATTCTTTTCAATCTCCATAAGAATTGCGACTTCTGCAGTCAGATCCAAGTAACATCTGCTCAGAGCAACCAGTCAATATTGTGGAAAAGTTCAAAGAATGAAGATCATTAGTAGTGTCAGCTTTACAAGCAGAAGGTAATGGCGTTAAAGTGAGCAAGGATAATACCCACAAACAGTGGCTTCATTAACCAGTGATTTATCATGATGAAAGACCTGTTTAACCTTTTGATCTCCACATGCTTTCTGATTTTAACAAAAATCCCTATTATTTTGTGTTGTCAAGTGATAATTTGTGGATTGTTAAAGGGTTGTATTGAATTATTCTGAAAGCAATTTATGCACATTTTAATTTGCAATGGGATTATCAGAAAACTATATTAAAATGTATTCAGTAAGTATTATTGATTTCATTTTTTAAAAAATCTCCTTTTGGCCAGTACGGCAAGTGAAACTGGTGTCCATTTAAATTTATCAGTCTGATGAAATTATAGGGGAATATGTTGATAGTGTATACTATTGTAATTGTCAGCCTAGCTTTAAGCGCAAACCCTGAGAACCACATTTAAGTTTTCACCATATAATAGTTCAGCTTTGCTTCTTCCATGCTTAACTATAGTTCAGTTTGATGAGAAGCAACTGCTGCAAGCCTTAGGCCCTAGCACTCCCCCCTGGTCCTCTAGTGCAGTCACAAGGAGGAGTTTGAAATATTTCCTTCTGGTTTAGATTAACCACAGCTTGTTGCCTCTAAGAAAAGCTGTGATTCATTTTACGTATGGTTCCTTTGAAACAAGCCAGCTTCAAACTATTGGTTATGAAGCTGAGTTGTTTAAACCAACCATTGGTTAACATTAACCAGAGTTTAGGGTTCAGAGCTGCTGAGCACCAACACCCTGCACGTTGACCTATCCCTCCTTCCTGACCCCCCCCATTTCCCCCCATGCTGTGGCAGCATGGGCATAGTGAGGCTTTTCATTTTTTTTTTTAATAAATATTTATTAAAGTTTTTAAATATAAATGCACAAACAATAAACAATCTTACTTCTGTCACAAACATAATTTCATCACTTCTTTGGACTCCCTCGCATCTCCCGCTCCCATTTACATCGTTAAAAGTTTTTTCCAAACAAATTATCAACTTGTTTACAATCTCATGTCCACTCATTCAAATATAATCTAGCACTTCTTCTAAAAAATTTTTATATTTTCTTTTAATCTCACTTATCATCAAATTTAAATCTAATTTAATGGTGGCCAATTTTTTATAATCTAGCATCCTTCTTAACATTCAACCAAATTACAATGTTTTTGTAGATACATCTTGAATTTCTCCCAGTCTTCCTCCATCTTCTCTTCTCCCAGATCACGGATTCTGCCAGTCATCTCGGCCAGTTGCATATAGTCCATCAGCTGCATCTGCCACTCTTCCAGTGTGGGTAGATCTTGAGTTTTCCAGTTTTTTGCGATGAGTATCCTTGCTGCCGTTGTTGCATACATAAAGAATGTTCGGTCCTTCTTTAGCACCTTCTGGCCGACAATACCCAGAAGGAAGGCCTCTGGTTTCTTAGTGAAGGTATACTTAAATACCTTTTTCAGCTCATTATATATCATTTCCCAGAAGGCCTTCACCTTAGGGCATGTCCACCAGAGGTGAAAGAATGTTCCTTCATTTTCTTTACATTTCCCATAGTGAGGCTTTTCAGGGTCTTACACTTGGCGATGTTTCACTCTGACAAAGGACCATAAGGAACATAGGATCCTTCCAGGGCAAGGCATTGTGGGTGAGGTGGCCCTGAAGAGTGCTCGGCTGCTGCTTTGCAACAGCACTAGAAAACACAATCAAATACTACTTAACTACCGTTTACTGTTTCACTACAGTTAAACTTTAAGCAATATTTGCCACAGCAAAGTGGCAGTGACATAGGCACTCTCCAGGGCCAGCCCTTCTAATACGCCTTGCTCCGAGGATCTCAGAGCCTGGTGTGTGTCACGGAGTTCCACTGGAGCGCTCTGTAGAGGCACTACTGACCATTTTGGTCAGCAAAGCAGTGGTAGTACTCCTAACACTGCCCTTCCCAGTGGCAAACATCACAGTGTGGCTAATAGACAGATACTGCAGATGGCACTCTAAACCAGGCATAGGCAAACTCGGCCCTCCAGATGTTTTGGGACTACAACTCCCATCATCCCTGACCACTGGTCCTGTTAGCTAGGGATGATGGGAGTTGTAGTCCCAAAACATCTGGAGGGCCGAGTTTGCCTATGCCTGCTCTAAACTGTGACTAACCAGAATGGCCATGGCCACCCAGGAAGAGTACAGGACTGCCTGAGGCTTGTTGTGATTTGTTCTCATCACACTAAACTATGATTTAGTGTGGCATCCGAATGTGGCCACTCTTTTCTGTCTTTTCTTTCTCTTCATTTTAAAACAAAATCAAGAAATGATATATGTGAAATGTTAAAAAGCAGGGTTTGTCAGAATGCTGGGATTTTCTTTTCTTGAGACTTACCAGTATCAGAAAGTATTGGTCCTGAACCGAATTCCTAATGAATTGGCAGACATTATAACATTTCTAAATTAACCAGGTCTGGTATGACTATTTACCTTTGCTCCTTTGGATTTTAAGGTTTTAGCTTCAATTTTGTCACTTGGTGGTGTTCAGTTTCATTTTGTTTGTTTATGGAAACTGCTTTGGGGGCCCTTGTTATGGCCAACAATCAGTATAAAATTATCTTTATAACAATACCAGATGGCATGATAGAGTAGAGATGTTCACCTGATCTCCCGGACATTGAATTGCTGCTCTTTATGCTATTGATTGATTGATTGATTTTATTACATTTATATACCACATTTTCCTCAGTGAAGCTCAGAGTGGTGTATATGGTTCTCTGCTCCATGATTTATCCTTACAACAACTTTGTGAGGTACATTAGGCTGAGAGACAGTGACTGGCCCAGGAAACCCACTGAGCTTCATGGCTGAGTGGGCATTTGAACCTGGTCTATTGGGAGGGATAAGGCCATGGTGTGGTTGGTGTGGCACAAACACACTAGCAGAGCCAGTCCAGTGCTCTTGCCCATGTGTTTGCACCATGTTGCCCTCCCTGTCTCCATGTCCCTCCCCCTCCCAGAAAGCAGACCACCCACGCCATGATGCCATCTGCTACTGCTGTAGAAATAACAAAATGAAAAATGGTATCGCAAAAATTAATTCAAAACTGGGAAACTGCAGTCTTGCTCTGGATATAATGCACTGTCAAACATTCACACAGCTTTAGGTCTTTGGAGGTTTTCAAGACACGGGGAGAATAAGGACCCTCCCCACACACATGGTTCCAGTCCTGATCAGCTTCCCTTCCCCATGCAACCCAGACACTGGTATTTTCGTATCATCTAACTTGGCCCTGTTTAGGTGCTGTTCTACTGGGCTTCTGGGAGAGATCTTTCCCAACAGCTGGAGGGGCCAGAAATTGAACCTCTAAGCATGTGTTCTATATGATCCCACCAGAAAAGTATCAGCAGTTTTCCAAGCAAAACACTTCCTCCAATTCCTTATCCTTAGCATTCATTGAAAGAGAATAAATGTTATTAGCATGGGTCTGTTTCTTAATCTTCTCTCAGACTATGCCACAGATGTTTGATTGTTGCCTCATTAAAAAAGAAGAATGAAAGAGAACAGGGTTGTAGCTTAAACAAGAATAATACTTCTGTTTGCCCCTTGTCTGTGATGATGTCACTGATGTGCATTGGAATCTGTCTCTCCCATTCATGCCATTCGAAATATTTTAAAATTATATATGTGTGTGTTGTGAGCTGACTACTCAAACAGCACTCTTTGCCGTGTGCTGCTTCATGGTGTATTCACAGAGCCTTTTAATATATTTGGTCAACATCAGCAAGACTACCATCTTCCCTGCATCAACCCTTGGTTATTTCATGCACCCTTTTCTTTTTCTTTTCTTCTCTTATTTCCCCTTACCAATGCTAGAAAACATATCTTGTTGATTAAAAAACAACAACCACTGAAGGAGGTTTCCCTTTGCAGCAAGGCTGCTACCATATAATTCTATTGTTTTTTTCATCATCTTGAAAGGCTCTGCAGAAAAGCAACAGATAATGCTGCAAAGAGATTTTAAATGCATGTACTTTTTTTACTTTTTTAATGCAGCATCAGTAAAACAAGGTTATGAAATAAACAGCTATTTACACACACGTTCAATTCACTCAGTCTTGAGGCCAGCATTTGCTGCTGCCTCCTCCTTCTCCTTCGCTCTCCCCCCTCCTCTGCAGCCTAACAAAAGCTTCTCGACAAAAGAAATTCTTCCTGGTCTGTAAAACAGTTGTGTAAAACTTGAACTGTAAAAGCCACAGTTGACTGCGTTAATGCAGAACAGTTGGGAGGGTGGGGAAATCAGTGGCAGGTTGGGGCAGGCTACAGCAGTGGTGTCCCTATTCTGCTGAGGGGCTACTTAGTCACACCACCTGCTCCCCCTATTATTTCAAAGGCAAACCAGTCATGGCAATATGGACAGACGGGTGTTTAGCTTCAATACCATAGACACAGGACACCAGACGGTTCGAGGGGAAGTTAAGAAAAGATAAATTAAGTGATCAATAAAGATAAGGGGAGCAGTAAAATGGTAGGGACAGATCAGACAAAACAAGGGGGGGGGGACGTGAGTTTAATAATGCAAACAGTAGCTGAATTCAGCTTTCCAAATCCATATTATATTTAACAGAACTATTTCTTTCTCCCACTGATTACTTCTGTTCTTCTATAATGATAACTGTGAAGCAAGCGTGGAAACAGACAAATGTGTGATTCTTACCAGACTGCTCAGTTGGCAGGCGTAAAGGGGAGAATCGTATGTATGGAGCCAGCCAGCTTAGCTCCCGAGTCCCAATAAATACAAATGTTTCAGTGTGGAGAAGTGGAGTTGAGGTTTTGATAAAGAAGGGCGTTTGCCTTTAGAGCAAGTGAGTTCTCCTAGAACTGACAAGGCACCAGTGAACTGCAGAATTTGCAGGCTCCTGAAATTCATCTATTTACGTCCACTTCCTATATGTGTGCAATGTCAGACCCTCCAAGTGTCCCTATTTTCCAGGGATGTCCCTGATTTGGAGAAGCTATCCCAGTTTCTGATTTGAACCCAGAATGTTCCACTTTTCCTTAGGATATCCCTATTTTCATTGGAAAAATGTTAGTTGGTATATGGTAGGATGTCCCTATTTTCATTGGGGAAATGTTGGAAGATATGGAGTTATTTGACTCCTGAGCCATCTGAAGGCAATCCTGTATAGGAAAGGATTTTTTTTAATGTTTAATGTCTTTTTATGTTTTTATATACCGTATTTTTCGCCCTATAGGACACACTTTTTCCCCTCCAAAAATGAAGGGGAAATGTGTGTGTCCTATGGGGCGAATACAGGCTTTCGCTGAAGCCTGGAGAGCGAGAGGGGTCGGTGCACACCGACCCCTCTCGCTCTCCAGGCTTCAGGAAGCTCTGCGCAACCCTCGGGAGCCCGGCGCGAAGCCGCGCAGGGCTCCGGAGGGTTGCGCAGAGCTGCCTGCCCTCCCGGGCTCCGCGCAGCTCTGCGCAACCCTCGGGAGCCCGGCGCAAAGCCGCGCCGGTCTCCAAAGGCTTGCGCAGAGCTGCCTGCATTCCAAAGCCTCGGGCGCGCTGAAGAGCGCGCCCGGGCTTTGCACAGCTCTCCATAAGCCTGGGGAGACCGGCGCGGCTCCCTAGGCTTGTGGATAGCAGACTGTTCTGGGGGCTGGGGTCGGGGGAAGCTCGGGCTTCCCCCGACCCCAGCCCCGTGCCTGGGGGGAAAATAATTTTTTTCCCCTTTATTCCCCCCCCCAAAAAAACTAGGTGCGTCCTATAGGGCGGTGCGTCCTATGGGGCGAAAAATACGGTATGTTGGAAGCTGCCCAGAGTGGCTGTGACAACCCAGTAAGATGTGTGGGGTATAAACAGTAAAATTATCATTATGGAATGGGACGACCCTCTTTTCATCAGAGAAATGTTGGAGGTTATGCAATATTCTGTTTTATAAGTGTATACCTAAAATTATATGAATGTTTAGGAGTGCAAGTATCTTAGATGTACTTATAGAAAAGGAAGGGGGTGGACTTTATCTCACACAGGCTATGTATACAAAACAAGAGGAACCTTTTTTTCAGCCACCTTCTGGTGGCTGCATGCCAATGGTGGTTGGAGCCCAGAAGCAAAAAGTGGGTGCCACAATATCTGTGACTCGCATGACATTTGTACAGTAGGCTACATTCCAGACACTTAAAAGTCAGAAATTTCTACACACACAGCTCTCTGTCTAGCTAAGTGACAGGAATTATCACACTTCAAGGACACATTCCAGCCAGGTAAAAACACTCAAGGAGGGGATAGAGTAGGCAGGGAAAGGGGTGGGGCCTGAGGAGAGTCTAGAGGGCCACATTTAGGCCCCGGGCCTGACGTTCTTTTCCCTTGATGTATAAGGTCTAGAAAGTTGAAGTGATTTTAACCTGTTTTGTATTTTAAATTTTATATGTTTAAAAGTACTGTTGCAAATAGCTCTTCATTTTATTATTTTATCTACACTGTACTGGATGCTCCCTCAACACTCTATAACAGATTTTGGTTGTATGTGTGTGTGTAGGTGGCTGCAGTGGGACGGCAGAATCTACCAAAATCCTCTGCTCTCCTCTTACGTTAATGAAGGCATCTGCTGGATCAAGAGCCATTATGTGGCATTGGATTTTGCCAAGAAAACCAGAATAGCTGGAAAACCAGATGTAGTACTACGCTCCGGATTAAAATTGCCATTACTAGTTAGAATTGACATTAATAAAGCAGAGGCTTTGTCTAAAGCCACATCATATTTCTATGATCCTATTAGACAAAACATTAAATGAGTGGCGGAATGTAATTTCTGAATTTGTCTGGAATAACAGAAAAGCAAGGGTGGCATTTAAACAGGCCAGAGTGGATAGAAGAGGGAAGGAATTGGAACTGGAATTCCTAGGCTAGAATCTCATTACCGTGTAAGCAAGACAAAATGGGTGTTACAAGAAATTTATTATTGTTGTTATTTATTACCTACCCTTCACTATGAGGTCCAGCTTAATAAAATCTCACTGAAAGCTCTAGGGTTTATTTAAATAAGAGAATGGTTTGGATCTTGAATTTGATCTAGTAAGCAGGAGTTCTAAGTTCTGCTCATCCCTCTCAGAGGAGGAAACTACTGTCAATTTCCCCTTGCCTCTGCACTTGTTGCATTGTTCAAAAACAAAGAAACCAAAAACACCTGATCTAGAAGATGGGGGAGAGGCGGGAAATCAACAAAAAATCTCTACCCCTACCCCATTAAATCAAATACATTCCATGACTAGAAGCAACACGTCCATTCATGGAAGGCTAACTTAGCACCCAAGTCACTGTTCGGGACCAACAATTAGGAAAAAATTGTAGCTGGGAACACTGCATTGGTTTAAATGCTGATGGTCCTGTCCCAGCATATGATGACATTATTGTGGAAATGTGTGAAAATCACCTCATTTCCTCACAGCATCTACAACTAGGAGTTGTTTTTTTCCTATGCAAAGTGACTAACCATATTGGACAGAGCACTCCTCTGGAGATCTTTGGAGTAGAGGGTCCGTGGCAGATGAACAGCTACCTAAGCCTTGTGTCAGGAACTACTGACCTCTGTTTCATGTGCACAATTGTAGTTTCCCAGGGAAAAGGCTACTCACTGGCTCTTCTGGGGCAGGAGGAGTAGAAGAGGGCTTCCTGTTTCAATGGTACTTTGCCTGAGCAACAAGGTCTTCCTGAGCTCTAGTGTATCTTGGGTCATCTCTCTTGGCTTGTCCTCTCATCCTGCCTTCTGGTTTGTCCTCTGTTTGCTCTTCAGACTTCTGATCCCAGCTGCTGACTCACTCCACTTTTAATGCTCTATCTGATGCCAACCGAAGTAAAAGATGGTGGCAGGAGACAACTTTTTATTTTCTCTATACTGTAGTTCTCCCTGCCCTGCAAATTGATCAAAATTGGGGGAAATTAACTAGGCCTGCTGCATGCTGCAATAGTTTTGCTGAGTGCCAGGGGAATGAGAGGGCTTTGGATCCTGTGGTTCCCCCATTATGACACTTTTCATCCCCTACTGACAGTGGAGTAGCAAGGGTAAAAGAGGCTGGGGTCCCGCTGTATTGAGGAGGCCTCTGGTGGTAGACCTCCTTCTTCAAACACAGTCCTCCTTCTCTGACCATGGAAATGGAATCCTGCAATCCCCTATGGCCCCTAAGCCACCCTTCTTGGGGCCTTAGTCCTCTGAAGGACTCAACTGAATGAAGGAAAAAATATTCAAAGGGAAAAGGGAATTTCGTTGGTGTTTTTTCTTATAAGTCACTACCCAACGTCTTTGTGAAAAGTAAGCCTTCAAATGAGTGTTTCCATTTCTAAACTAAAGATGGCGCAGCTCAGGAGGTCTATTGAGGAATCCTTACCCTAATTTCAGATGTACCGAAGGATTGGTTATGGTGACTAATTGGAAAGGCAGTCTGTATGTATTCTAAGTTAATAATCCTATGCACACTTTCCAAGAGAGGAAGTCCTGAACACACTGTGATTTAGCTCCAAATAAAGATGCAAAGGATTGTGCTGTAAAGCACTGGGGAGGTGCTTCTTACTACTTTACATGTCCTAGGGTTAGGCTTTGCCATAGCTGAATAGCTAAGCTCTGGTGAACCCTGTCTCAAAGTAAGCCCAAAGCAAATTGCACTCTTCACCCCCATGTGATCTATGAACTGGTCTGTTGATTGTCAAGGCCAATTCCTGCAAGCTATTGACAGCTCTGAACTCAATATTCACTTCATCCGCAGAATTTGGATCAATCCCTGCGTGCATTGTTCAGCTTATCAATTTACAGAACCCAATTTAGTAATTGCCTGAATAAATCCTCTAGTGTAATAAATCTGAGAAATCATCATTCATAGCTCAGCAATAAAACTGTTTGCTTTGATGAGATATTATACAATTCTAACTCTGAGTAAGGCATGGTACATTAGCATTAGTACATCAGCTTAATGGGCATGTAGAGTCATAAAATGAATCAAACAAACAACGGGGGCATTAGAATGTGTTAGGGAATTTGCCACAGTGCAGCCATAACATGATTCATTGAGCAGATTTCTTTTAAAGCTTATTAGCGTCTTGGTAGAACAAGGATTTATACAAGTATTTATTTAACTGCCAAGAGAGTGAGAAGCAGTCTTCCAATGTAGCATAATAATTATCACTACAGTGATATTACAACAGAACCAGACAAACTGAGTGATAACACAGCTTAATCTCACATGAGAGTTTATTGTGTCCTTTGTGAGAGGACTTGTTAATGTATTGTTGCAGGAATAGCATAGGTCAGTGGCATCAGTCAGCAGCAAGCCTAAATACTGCTTCCCTGTGGGGTGGAAGGGAATTATATTTTTACACAGCTGCCAATGATAGTGTTTGACTCCCAGCATATTACTACTGAGGAAGGAAAATGTATGGAGAAACTGGCCAATCTGTTCAATGGAATTAGTACCCTACAAGGCAACTATAGTGACATGCTTGGATTTCATGCAGGGTAGCAACACAAAAATAAACCCCTAGACTAGGGGTTCCTAAACTGTGGTTCATGGACCACTAGTATATCATGGACCACCACAAATATCATTCAGGTGTTCCATTGAGTGTATGTGTAGAACACTTATATTCTGAATTAGATGGAATTCAAATTGTAATAACATAAAAGAAAAGAAGCAATAAAAATACAATTAAAAAACCACACAGCATCAAGCACAGCACATTACAATTGCTACAACAGGCAGAAAAATAATTAAGTGGTCTTTCAAGACCCCGGGGCCATTTTCATGTGGTCCAATGGGGGGAAAACGTTTGGGAATCACTTAGAATGAAGAGCTGGCTAGTTCACATGAGGTATTGTTTGGGGCTCACATGCTGATTTTAGGGTTGCCATATTTCAAAAAGTGAAAATCCAGACACAAAAGTTGTTGAACTTTATTGGCAAAAAATTTGAGGTTTTTGAGCTATTTTTAAGGGAAATTGCCAAAACCGACACTTCCGACATGGATTGTCATACGTCTGGATTATCCCAGATATTTTTGTGATTTTCATCCAGACACTGCTTCTGACTGCAGTATTCCGGCTATGTCTAGGAAATTCTGGACGTATGGCAACCCTAGATTCATACTGTCCCTACAAGGACAAGGCTAAAGTACTGTCTCTACTTATATCTGCGGAGGGCATTGAGAAAATTGTGGCTGACAGAGTCTTCAACATGGCAATCTTCCTCACATAATATGTAGTGATGAGCCAAGGGAAAAAATCTGCATTACAGGACGGGACTAAAGATTCTGAGTGGGGTTTTGTGGACAAATCCATATTAATCCTTAAAAATCCACACATAATCATTTAACATAAATATTAAGGTGGGGAAGCACAAGGTGACCTGGGTTGTGAGTCCAAAGGCTGCCTGTCTCTCTTCTTTTTGTTGGTTTTTAAAAGTAATTTCAGCCACCTAAAACAGGCTAGCCAGTAGTACCACTGCACCCCATAAACTTCCCTGGGAGTGACAGGTCTTGATACTCAAGAAAAAAATTATGTATTCTATTTTCAAGACCTCCTTAAGAGTCTCAGGCAAAATCAAACATAAAACATGGTGTCAAATGGCTGCAGCTTCCAGCACCATCTTGTGAGATGTCTGTGAGAACTTGCCAGAACCTGGAAGCTTCACCCACTTCTCCTTGCTTTGGAAGTCGTGGCAGGTGGGCAGGGCACACACACCCCCCTCCACAGGAGAAATGGCAGCAGAGGCAAGTTATTGTGAGAGCGCCACAAGATCTCATAAGGTCTCACCAAAAGCCACTGCTGCTCCTCACTTCTCCAGCGGCAGTGACAGCATTGTCTGATACTCCACTGCAGCCCCTATGGACATAGCCTTTCCGTATTCATGACTGGTACAATCCAGACTTGATCGCTGCTGTAGGCTGCCTGTGGATTTGCCCTTCCAACTATTCAGAAACTTCTGGTGGTTCAGAATATGGCAGTCAGATTATTGAGTGTCAGTGATTGCTGGCTAGGACCGGTGGGAGCTGTCACCCACAACATATGGAGGGCAGCACGTTAGGTAACTCTGTGCTAGCTCCTGTTCTAAACACACATATAACCAGGATAAAAGCCATTGAACTCCGGGGGGGGGGGGTGTCCAAACCAAAGTATTGGATACTAAACACACAGCTGAGGGCAAACAACACATTTAAAACACATCAAATGCACATTTACAGCACACAATTTCTCCCCAAAAGTTATGATAACTGTAGTTTTTTAAGGATGCTGGGAATTTGTAACTTTCTGAAGGGGAAACTGTGGTTCCCAGGATTCTTTAAATGTCTGTTGGATGTGCTTTAAATGTATAGAGTGGGGGGGGGGAATGAACAAAATTGAAAGTAGGATAAAGTGTATAAAGTTTAAAACATTTTTCTTGCTTTTTCTTGGGGTTTATTTAATCTTACCTTTAGCTATAAAAGGCAGAAAATGAAGTAGTATTCCTAGTGCAATGCAGTCGTGCTAATTAGAATTATAAAGTACAGAGCAAACTATGTCCACAAGCTTACAGTCAAAATTTTGCTGAAATGTATGCTCTAACTCTTTACATTAAGAACTTTATGTTTAAACTCGGTAAGTTTTGTATATCACAGTACCATAAATAGTCAGATTTGGCTTTGGGTTTTCTGACTGACCAAGTTTTACTACCAACATTACTGGAGTTGTATTGTTGATTGTAAGGGGGAAACAATGTTGTAATTTTTTCAATCATTAAGTCTTACAGCTGTACAAATAGCATAGGAATGTGTATTCTTTTCCCTCTTGGCCTTAAAATTATGCATGCCCAGCAAATGCTCGTAACAATTGCTTCTTAAGTCACTGAAATTTAAAACCATTCAGTTTCCCTGTAAAGAGCTCCCGGCGCCTTTTGATGTGAAACTTGGATAAGCTTAAATGTGGAGAACTAATAAAATAATAAAAAGACCCCAGAGGTGTTTATAGATTTCAATTATCTCTTGCTTTTCTATCCCAGGCCTGGACTAGGTCGGAATGTGTTGCTCTCTCAAGTACTACTTGAGTCTAGGCTGCATTTTTATGCTGGCTGGTTTCACATTCTCCTAGGCTGCTTCTTTGTAGCTGAATCGCCTTAGTGGGGTTAGTGTACAGAGGTGCTAAGGACTCCCCTAGACAAAGCAGGCATGCTTCACAAAAGCAAAGGAGCAAAAGGAAACAAAATTGAATCTCTAGCACCCAGCTCCTGAGCAAACAGACAAAACTAATGGATCCCCTCTTGCTCCTCCCATCCAATTACTGTGATCCAGTAGAGAGAATATGGCAACATCAGTTCACACAAATTCTAATGCTCTTAATCCCTTCCATACATATAAACCTCACATTCACCAACATTACTTCATTACCAAGCCACCCAGGCAGACTGAGTGTCGGAATGGACCCACCAGCTGCAAAAACCTGCCTCCTTCAGGTTTTAATCAGCTAATGAGGGATATGCAAATGACAAGCTTATGGGATTATGGCTTGTCTAACAGCAGTCCTCCCCACAGTGATACAGTACTAATACAGGTGTTAGTAAACTGGTTATTCGGCCCCAACTAATTTAGGTCCATTCATGCTGCGATTGTGCTTGCGGCCTTGTCATTTGTACCAATGTTTGCAGGCCCAGTGGGAGCTCTGTTAGTACTGTGGTGGGTCCGACATGAACTCCTGGTTGTCAGATATGATGTTAATAAATCCTATTGGTTTGGTATTTATGATGTTTCTTTATGGCCCCCTGCCTCCTTTGCTTTGCCTGAACCAGTCCATGGGAAATAGCCATGGATCAGCCAAAGGGGAATTTAATTAAATGTTACTTACCATTTATATGGACTTTTCACATACTTCGTTGGGTAAAGGGTGAACCTTAGCAATAACTCATTTAACCTCCATTTTCTCTTGGCCACAAGGAGCCAGTTGTCTGAGAAGAGGAATATAGTTAAAGTGGCAACACTAAGGAGAAGAAATGTAAAGCAGCATTGGGTTAAAGAGGAATAACTAATTTAAAAAATGAGCAGCACTTTTGTAATACAACTTGGGCTGTTGATTTCAATTGCAGAGCACAGCTATCATTCATTTTGTTACCTTAAAAAAGCTGGTGGCAGTGCTTTATGGCACAGCTGTTTAAAAAACGACAACACTGGGAAATCATTGTGGAAAACACCAAAAAATTAGATGTCAGAGGAAGAAATCTAGAAAGGCATACAATATAGTATGAAAGTATGGACTGTTGTCCTTCAAGTCTCATATATCACAACTTGGACAAAACAGAATGAGGTGAAAGAGGGATATTTGGTGATCAGTAGGCTAACTGCTTAAGTCTGCAACCTTCAGTGTAAGTCCACTGAAACATTAGCCTGTTGAAATATTTGTTCATTTGCTTATTTTTTAAGATTACTTAAACCCTGCACTTCAACCATAGAGGTCTTTAGAATCAATAAAAATAAAATAAAAGCAATTACAAAAAAGACTTTTCCATCATTAAAAATAAAAGCATCAAGAAAACCAGCACAAATTACAGATTAAACAGAATAACTAAAGAAACAGCAGATATCAAACTAGAAAAGGGTACTCATATTAGTGCAACACATTTTCATATCTGATATTGGAAACAGCTGATAATCCCCTACAAACTGGCAAAAAACTGAGGTAATTTCCTGGTGTATACAATTAATACATGTAACAGTATAGATGACTCTCAGAAGGGTTAGTGGTTGAAATCTATGGTGAGGAGAGGTAAAAACACAAGGGTATGTGAACAAGAAAACTTGTATATTTTATAAAATAGAATACTTGGTCGCTTCAAATGTTAATCACTTAAAGGCCTCCACCCTATCACAGGGACAGTGAAGCATCACCTCTATTGCTAACTGAGTGGCTCCTAACTATGTCCCAACCAATGTCCACATGAAGCCTATGTATGTGGACCTCTATTAGAGCCGGAACTCTTTGTTCATAACTGGGAAAATTAGTACTTTACATTATTTTCCAGTGCAGCAAATAATTCCAATGAAAACCAGAGAACCTTTGGTTCTGCAGTTGCAGGACACCTCAATACATCCAAATGCTGACTTTGAACGCTGTTGCTGATTTTGTCTCATTGAACTCAAGAGGAATTATTTCCAAGTAGGCATGCATAAGATTGCACCATTAGGCATCTAACTTGCTTAGGTATAGTTGAGAAGAACAATTGTTATTGTTGTAAAGTAAAAAGTATGTGTTCTAAGCTACAGTTTAAGCAATGAGTTGAAACAGCAGAAAGGGAGAGTTACCTTTAGAAAACCTTGAGGTCAAATCAGACAACTAGCATACTTATTGCATGCCTTTCCCTAACAGAATCCCACATGCTGGTATAAAGGGTCAAAGGTTAACTACTGGCTAACTCTGAGGGCAAGGTATTATTCAAAATTAGGTCCTCAAAGCATTTGCTGGAGGACTTATCTGTTAGCCTTGTTTGGAGTCAGTATGTTTGCCAACAGGGAAAGTATTTAGAAAGGGTAGGGGATGGGAGGAATTTGCAGAAGAGCATTCTACAGTCTCTTGTCACTGTAACAACTGAAAGGCACCAGTAGTTTGGGATCTTCTTCCTAAAAACAACAACAACAAAAAACAAAAACCATCACAGCAGTGCAATCCTAGACATGCCATCTCAGAAATGAATTCCATTAGGTTCAATAAAACTTGCTCCCAGGTATGTTCATATACAGTTGAAGTCTTAAGTAGTAGGATTCCCTGTAAACAAAGTTTTAAAGGAAGTTTTCTGTTCTGCTTATATTTTCTGAGCTTTAATAAAATAAGGGGTGGCAGGCATCTTCCATTAATAAAATGAGGAACTGAGAAGCAAGACCCAGAGCCGACAGGGCTGCTACACCCTGGCTGTGAGGGACCATTGCTGCCCAAGGGTCTGAACAACTAAAAGGATGTAGGCAGTAGGGTGTTGCCTAATAGCCTTATGCTTGGCTATTAAGCTTGGCTATAGAAGCCAGATCAAGGAAATGGGCTTCCTACCAGTTACCATGAATTGGAATTGGGCACCCCAGCTGGAGTACTTAACTTTACTCTATTAGTCTTTATGCTTCTTGCATACCTGCAAATGGTAACCAGATTTCACTAATTAGCCTTTTTGTAAGCTTATTGTGCAATTTATGCTTTAGTATGCTTTATGCAGCTTAGTCCTGTGCTTTATGCTATGAGCTGGCTATGGGCATTTTGTGCTACTTCCTGCTGTATATGAAACAAAGTGTGTGAATAAAGCTGAAGACATTTTGCTGCCTGAGGCAAACTATAGAATGCACCCCACTACCATGCCTCACTCCTTCAAAAAAAGAGGGGCTTGTCACATGCACTCAAGCGCGTGGGAAGAAAAGTCAGTGGCGTCCTACTACACTGGTCAACAACAAATTTGTTGTCTGCATTTTTTTCAGCTGATTTAGAACGATACTGATCCACTGAATCCAAAAATCACATTGGTTTTGCTCAATCAGGTCAAGTTTTTGAGTTATGGCCACATGTCATTTTTTTACATTTTTGTTCACATGTACGCTTGTGTGGAGCATTTTTGAAGAAGTTGGTGGGGGTAAAATGCCATGTCGAATAATTGTTTTGATTGGAAATGATTATTTTAATGACAAGAAGTATACAGGTTCGATAGTTCTGGGTGATTATGTCGAAAAGGGATCAGTTTGAAGTCATAAAACCTCGAAATCTTCCATAAATTGGTGCGGCAAAGCATAAAGTTGGGGGATCAAAACCCCTGGCTCACTCGAGTACACTGAAGGAGAACTATGTGCTGGAGAAAATTGGTTATGATCAGCATAAGTGGTTTATTTGTGTTGACCTGAAGATGGTGAACTTTTTGTTGGGACAACAGTCTGGCTTCACCAAGTACCCATGTTTTCTGTGCATGTGGGATAGTAGGGACCGTGCTCAGCATTACACGAAGGACTGGCCTGTGCGGGAGGAATTGGTGCCTTGCAGAGAAAGGACCGTCATCAACGACCCTCTGGTGGACAGAGACAGAATACTCTTCCCACCGCTGCACATCAAGCTCGGCTTAATCAAGCAGTTCACCAAGGCTCTGGACAAGGATGGTGACTGCTTCACTTACTTGTGCCAGGCTTTTCCAGGATTGACCATGGAGAAGTCGAAAGCTGGCATCTTTGACAGTCCTCAGATCTGTCAGCTCATCAGAGATCCAGAGATCGGAAACTCAGTGAACGAAGTGGAACTGGAAGCGTGGAAGGCATTTGTTCTGGTAGTGAAGAACCTTCTTGGCAACAATAAGGCCAGAAACTACGCAGAACTTGTCAAAAACATGCTGACTGCTTTCAGAAACCTGGGCTGCAACATGAGCGTCAAGATGCACTACCTATTTTCACATATGGACCGGTTTCCTGAGAACCTGGGTTCAATGAGTGACGAGCAGGGGGAGAGATTCCATCAGGACATGAAAGAGATGGAGACCAGGTATCAGGGTTGCTGGGACGCAGTCATGATGGCGGACTACTGTTGGACTCTGAAGAGAGACTTCCCTGCAGCTGAGCATTCCAGGAGTTCCAAAAAACGGAAGTTTAAGCCCTGATGTTTGAAAAATGGTGAAGCAACATGCAATTTACGTGTACTTACCTTTATCAATGCTCACCATTCAGTTTACAGTAATCAATGTTTCTATCAGGTAATCAATATATGTTGTTGGAAAAACATTTTTTTCTCTTAAAAACATATTTAGGATGATATGTGTTGACAAAAATCAGCTGATAATGCCACAAAAATGTAATTGATTTTGTCACAAGATCTGATTTTTTTCAAATCAACATAGCACAAAAACCTGACCTGATGGAGAGAAACGGATGCCATTTCCTCATTCAGCAGTGCAAAAATACCCTAAATCAGTTGTAGAAATCTAGACAACATTCAAAAAGTAAAAGATTGTTGCCCAGTGCTATGCATGTACTTACTTGGCTTATTTATTTGTCGTTTAGGACATGGGTAGGCAAACTAAGGCCTGGGGGCCGGATCCGGCCCAATCACCTTCTAAATCTGGCCCGCGGACGGTCTGGAAGTCAGCATGTTTTTATTAAATTCCTGCTCCATGATTGCAGTCATGGGATTGTTGTCTTTCACATGACGGTATATGTTTTGACTCCACAAAGTGGGAAGTGATGGAGACAGGATGTTTGTGTTACTGTGTTCCATGAAGTGGGACTATTGTTCTTTGTTCTTTTCCTTTGCTGTCTGATGCTAGAGAGAGAGGGAACCACGTTGCAGTGCTCCATGTGTGTTTATATGTAAATAAAGTAGATTAGCCAAAATGCTGAGGTCTGTCATGCAAGTTGCGAAGACTCTGCGGATCCCTAAGCGTGCCAGTGTCTGTTGGCATCGGTCACTGTGATGTTCGGGCTGAAGAAAGCTTTTGAAGCTCCTGAACGATCGACCGGGGGGGAGAGAACATGCCAGTCATGCATGTGTCTCTGCCAGGGTCCTACTCGAGTGTAGGCTGAGTTCGTAACAGTTTTTACATGAGTAGAATGTGTCCTTTTATTTAAAATGCATCTCTGGGTTATTTGTGGGGCATAAGAATTCATTCTTTTCTTCTTCTTTCAAAATATAGTGCGGCCCCCCCACAAGGTCTGAGGGACAGTGGACTGACCCCCTGCTGAAAAAGTTTGCTGACCCCTGGTTTAGGAGAATGCACCACCAGCTCCACACACACACACCCATAGCCATAAATGCCCTCTTGGTTTACTGACCTAAATGCAATATGCCACACAATCGTGAGAAAGGGAGGGCAAGCAAGCACAAAAGCAAGACTAAGACACACAAAGCGAAGCTGTTCACCTCCACTCGATACATTCGGAGCAAGAGTAACAGCAAAAAGTGGGGAAACCTGCTTATTCCCCCCTCTTTCTGGAACGTGTCACTTCTTTGACCTCTTTAAACCCCTAAGGAGAACATGAACCACACATTTACAACTAGGTTTCTTTGGATGTAAACCCCTGTCCCCCAGTGAGAAGGTCTTACTTCTACATCAGTGTGTGCAGCCAAACTTGGAAGCAAAACTCATTTTCTAAATAAATAAACCATGGAGAAACCTGGTCTGAACAAAGACCTTGGATTCTTATCTCATTATACATGACAAAGCCATTTTTCACCTTTTCACCCCTTGCTTTTTCCTGTAAGACCTATTGCAGTCGTTAAGAGTCATCAACAGGCTCATCACAGCTATCTGCCAATCACCCATTCCCACCACCCTTCTGAGTAATACCCCTCCCCACCTTCTCACTATATAGAAGGGTCTGGAAACTTCTGTTTCAGTGTATCTGAAGAAGTGTGCATGCACACGAAAGCTCATACCAAGAACTGACTTAGTTGGTCTTTAAGGTGCTACTGGAAGGAATTTGTTTTGTTTTTTCTAAATAAATTCATACAGCACAATTAGCCCTCAGGAACTGCTTAGCCCGACTTCTCTAGCCCATCTGCAAAGAGCGCTGCTTTGTTTTCCTGGCAGCGGCAGCGGCAGAGGTAGTGTATGTGTGTGATGGAGCAGAGAACTGGAGAAGAAACATAAAGGGCAGCCCAAGTGGAATCTCTGCAGCACTCCTCCAAGGTACTGTGGAAAATTAAGAATGTTGCCTCATAGCTGCCTACTCCTGCCATTAGGGAAGAGAGGCAGAGCCAAGGGCACTTTGTCAAGGGCTCTCTCAGACCTGGAGCCAGCCCTGACTAGGCCTCAAAAACATCCTCTAGTGCAGCATGAGTAGCTACTTTTCAAGGAACAAAGGTGAGAAAGCCAGTGTGTGCACGCATTCACTTGTGTGAGCCTAAATGGGGTCTTTGGACTGGAGCCACAGAGTGCCAGTCAGGAATGCTTTTAACGTAACGTTGTAAGCATATGAAAAGTTTTGGAATTCTAACCTAAGCAGTCAGTGAAGTCTCTGAACAGAAGATAATAGGAAGCTTTTAAAAGGCAAACAGGATTCGAGGACTGACTAAACAGAGATAAATTGATCTGATCTTAACAAATAATTTAAGCTTTTCATCCTTCTTCTTTTTGCAATTATATTTTGCTTCCTAGAAAACAACTTCTATGGCAACAAGAGATCCTCAAAAGTACTTATTTCTGAAGAATCAAAACAAAGCTAGAACATAGAAAATGGAGTTTTAAAAAGTACACTTGAGGTTTGCGATATACAAACCAACGCGCAGATGTTGCTCACTAGTGAACATTGGGATAGGGTTGTTCATACATAAGTAACATATATTTGGGATCAGTGTTATGTCCTATATTTCACATGAGCAGCACACAGCATAATTAGGAAAGACCTGTCAAATTTTTGATTTATTGATCTTGCTGTCAGCTGCATGGCAACCATTCCTTACTCCTGATCACATATTAAACTGGTGAATAAACGAAACACTATGGCTGCAATCTTTTGCTCACTTACATGGAAGTAAGTTGTGTTTAATTTAGGGGGATGTACTTCTGTGTAAACATGCTTAGGATTGTGCTGTAAGCTTTACTCAGTTTGCTGCTTCCAGAATGTACCTTCTTTTCCCCAAATTCTGAAATAAAATATGTTCAGATTTGCTTTTTAATGTTTTACAGTCATTTTGATGGGTTTAACAACTATAACCAACCATCTCTCAGTCAGGGACAGGAGTGAGAATATAGAATTACACTTGCTCTTTTAGGGGGGGGGATCCAAAAATCTCTTTCAAAGTGACACATCATTATAACTAAAAGTATAACTATTCAGCCTAATCCTCAGCATCATCACTCAGAAGGAAATCCCAATGAGTTAAATGAAATTTGCTCTGCAGTAAATGTGCTTATGATTGCAGCCTTACCTAAAAATGACTCCAAAAAATCCACTAGTTCAGGAGCCTCTTTAATTTGCCAAAATGAATAAATCAGGGTGTGTGTTTGTTTTTTACAGAATCCGACCTCTGCCAATCACCATAAAAACACAAATAGGAGGATTTCTAATATTTTTTCAGTAATGAACAATTCTTCAACCTTTATATACACTGCCTTGTCAAAGCCAAATTACTATGTTAAGTAAGCAAATATATATCCATGTAATATTTTACAGTTTATTAATATCCCATGGTCTCTAGTGCACCTTTGGTCGTTATCTGGAGGAAGATGGGTTTGAAATGAAAGGAAATAAATAAAAAATATCCAAATGGAAATACTGTTGCTCCTCAGAACGAACAGTTAAATAACAATTTATGGCATGTGCAGGAGTTGTAACCCGTCTCTCATTTCTCCCCACCTCTCTCCATAAAGAAGAAGCTGGAAAATCTCTTCTCCCAATTCCCTTCTCTAAGTCCTAAGCTACTCAAATTGGGCATTTGTGACTACCTTCTAAGAAGATTATCAAGCCAGATGACCTCAAACAGCAGTGGCACCAATTAGCCACCATTCAATATTAATAAACAGTATGATGATAACAAATAAAAAGATTGATTCTTCAGATGCAGGAATCATTTTAATTAATTTAATCCTTGCTGAAAGATCAGCTGTGCACAGTGCTGCTTGCCAGCGGGCGCCATTTGTCCCTACCTCTCCCCATCACCTAAAGCCAGCGAATATGATCAGTAGCCAGCACTTAGGGAACAATAAGAAACAGATTGTACTGTCAGGCTTCATTAAAGATCATCATTAGTATTCCAATTTGGAAACAGTCAATCTATCCCAACCTTTTAGCCATTCTTTGGGGTTGCTTTTGTGGAGTTTGGTTCAGCTGCTGAACGTAAAAGGGGGCGGGGGCGGGGAATACCACCAGCCCGAGATTTAGAGAGAAGGATGGATCTCCTTGATGCCTGTCAGTCAAAAGCTTAAAGGTAAAACTCTGGGGATAGAAATATTATGCAAGTGTTTTTTAAACGATATCATGTGCAGCTGCTTGTCACTGTGAGAGATTGTATGGGCAATGAAATTTTTCTTAAACAAACGCTTAATGATTACGTGTGGGAATGGAATTGACATGGGTGATGCTTTCTTTTATTCCACTGCTGAGTTCTTTCAGGGCTGGAGAGCCTGAGGTAGCCTGTGTGTATTTCATTTTGGTCTCCCAGCAATTGGCATTTTGAGCAAACTATGAGAGGGAAAGAGAGAGAGCACAACTTGTGGTCAGAGGCAGTGCATGAAAAATGGGATGGCAAATCCTGATCCAATCGAAAATCTGTGGAGGGAGCTGAAGGTTCGAGTAGCTACACATCAGCCTCGAAATCTTACTGACTTGGAGAGGATCTGCAAAGAGGAGTGGGACAAAATACCTCCTGAGATGTGTGCAAACCTGGTGGCCACCTACAAGAAACGTCTGACCTCTGTAATTGCCAACAGGGGTTTTGCCACCAAGTATTAAGTCATCTTTTGCAAAGGGATCAAATACTTCTTTCACTCATTATAATGCACATCAATCGTTGACTTTTCTCTTCTGGGTTTCTGGGGGTTTTCCTGTTGTTATTCTGTCTCTCACAGCTACAATAAACCTACCATTAAAATTATGGACTGGTCATTTCTTCATCAGAGGGCAAACGGGCAAATTTAGCAGGGGATCAAATACTTTCCCCCCTCACTGTAACTATTTTCAAGGACAACAATAAATATTAGATGAAAGGTAAATACTGGAAGCAAAGATGGTATTTTACTGCAATCCTGAGCTGTGTGCACCCCAAATATCTAAATTAAGGTAGCAATACTTACTTTGAACACAGACTTCTGAGTAAACATCTATAAGATTGTGCTGTAAGGGTAACACTCTGGGAAGCGAATGAAGGTTTGTTTTCTCCATGATTCACAAATTAGACCAGGGCAAGGTGAAGAAAATGTGTTGGATACAAATGGGACAAGTTAGTTATACTTAGATCCCATTGATTTCACTGAAAATTTAGTGCAGCTATCTTAACCTTGATCCAACCCAATAATAGGCATAAACCCACTTTTTATTCTTAAAAAAGAGAAATGTATATGTATTGGTGGGAGAATACCAGTGGAATAAATTCTGGTGGAAGCGCTATTCTGTGAACTGTTATAGAAGATCTATTGAAAGACTTAGTGCAAGTGTGCATCACAAAATGTTTTGTGAGAGATTGTGCAAGGCCTTGTACTAACAGAAGACCATCACTGGATTTTCATTTTCTTCCCTCGAACAAGGAACCTGCAGTAATTCAGCAAGAGTCTTTCTGTTCATGGAATATATGTTCCGCTTACAGGACAGATCCAGAGTCAACCCATATGTAAACACATGTAAACACACACACAAGTATGCAAAAGATACTTGTCATTACCACTTTACATTTTGATTTTAATATTTTCACTGTTGTGCTAACATTATTGTAAGTCGTCTTGGAATTGTTAACATAATGCATTATTATTATTAATAATAATAATAATAATAATAATAATAATATCGATATTACAAAGTATATAAGCAGTTTAAGCAGCTTTCTTAATATTTTTAATCTTTTGCCATTTGCATTGATAACTGACTTTGAATATAAGGAGATCATTATTTAGTTTAAAGGCACTTGTGATGAAAATTAACCTGAGTTGGAAAAGTTGTTCTGTATTTGAATTCTGGAAGGAGCTCCAGCTGATGATAGCCAGCTGTAAGACCAAGGCTGGATAAGGCCCCACTGAAATCTGCAATGATGTCATCTGCAGTAGAAGTAATCTCTCTCTCTGGCTCAATTAAGGAGGTGCATGTCAACACAAATCTGGATTTTGCCTGGCTGCATAGCCTTTGGACCATTACTGTTGAGGAGAGCCTAGGGTAGGACCTTCTACTTGCTCAACAATGCCAAGCTCTTCTTGATACAGTGGTACCTTAGTGTATGAACTTAATCTATTCCAGAAGTCCATTCTTAAACCAAAGCATTCTTAAACCAAGGCGTGCTTTACCATAGCAGCGGGGGACTCAATTTGCACTCAACAGGAAGCGGAACATGTTCTGCTTCCAAGGCAAAGTTCACAAACCAAAACACCTACTTCTGGGTTTGCAGCGTTCTTAATCCAAGTTGTTCATAAACTAAGCTGTTCTTAAACCAAGGTACCACTGTATTTTAATTTTTCTTTGATTTTCTGACGTGGATGGGAATATGTCTGGATGGTAGGCTCACTGGCTTAACAGTGTCAACAATGTGAAGTTTTAATTGCTTTTTTTAAAAAAGCTTTTCAATTCCTTGACACATTTTCCTTCATGAGTTTAGAGGGTTTGAGTCATCTGTCAACAGTCTGCTTAGGCCAGAGCATTCTGGAATCCTGGTCTGGATAAAGGAATGGATCTGCCATACACATTAGAACAGGGCTGCTCAGCTACAAAAGAGGACTGATTTTATTCCATTGGCTTCTGTGAAAAACACACTTGTTTGCAAATAAACACGACTGGGATCAGACTATGCAGCTAATAAACACAATTAGCCACATTGCCTTGAATCTAGGTATGTTTATTGCAATTCTTTCTTCTTTCTTTGGCTATCACTCCTAGCCGAGTAAGATTGTCTTCCATAAACATGGTTTTAACAATGAGTCCATGACTGTGGAGGCCAATTCTGGACCCACACGTCCTTCCACAGTGGGGACATTGGTTCCCGGGTAGGAGTTGATCATGGTGTGGATTTACCAAGTGTGCCTTCTTCTTAGCACGTTTCTCCCTTGCGTTCTGAGTTTGAGTGTCTTCAAAGTCCATGACACCTTTGGTAAAGGCTGTTCTCCAACTGGAGCGCTCAGCCAGTGGTTCCCAGTTGTCGTTTATACTACTTTTTTTTTTTTTAGATTTGCCTTGAGACAGTCTTTAAACCTCTTTTGTTGACCACCAGCATTACGCTTTCCATTTTTAAGTTCGGAATAGAGTAGTTGCTTTGGAAGACAATAATCAGGCATCCACACAACATGGCCAGTCCAACGAAGTTGATGTTGAAGAATCATTGCTTCAACACTGATGATCTTTGCTTCTTCCAGTACACTGATATTAGTTTGCCTGTCTTCCCAAGTGATGTGTAAGATTTTTTCGGAGACACTGTTGATGGAATCTTTTGAGAAGTTATTGCAATTAGCCCCACTGGCTTCAATGGTACTTAAGCTGCAATCCTATGCACACTTACCTGGGATGCACATAAGCTCCACTGAAGACTCTCTTCCAAGTAAACGTGCATAGAATTGCACTGTTACTTCTTAATATGTTCACATAACTTTGAAGTCAAACTCAGACTACTTCTTCATTACTTGCTGTATGAAAAGGGTTCCATTAGGAGGCAGAAATTCTGCACAGCTACTCAGAAAGTTCATTTAAGTTAAAAAAAAGGGGGGAGGGCAAAAATATAAATTTTCCTGTGTGTGAAATTGTGCTTTTCTGCCCTTCTAAGAGACGTTTTAAATTTTTGTTTTTGTAAAAAGCAGCAGGGATGCATTGGGAAGATCAGACAAAAGATCAGCAGAACATTACTGAGCTGAAAAGACAATGTAAAGTTTCAAGTCAGTAATTTCAAGACGCCTTATATGCAATACTTTTTTCTCTTTAGAAAAGGTTTGTCAGTTTCATTCAGTGTAACTAAGACTGATGCCCTAATCCTAAATAGGTTTACTTAGAAGTACCATTGGTTCGGTGGGACTTACTTTTGAGTTGGAGCAACGAAGGCTGTATTCTGAGACTTTTCTGAGAAAGAGTCCTTCCAGTTATAGTTGAAAATATATTTTCTCAGGTTAGAACCGCACTGCCCTCTTGTGCTTCTAATTGGAAATTGCAGGCAAACAATACTAAAGTGGGGTGCTACCGTTTAAGAAACGCAGGACTGCATCTGACTAAATTCTACTCAGAGCTCAGCAGACCCATTAAAATTCAGTAAGTTATGTCCAATAATTTTAGCTGGACTACTGTGAGTATGCCTAACGTTGGACACAACCCATGGCTTTGGAGCAGAGGGTGGTTCAAGACTGAAGTTCATTGTCGAATCTGTGCTGCTCATGCAAGCATGTTTCTCATGGCATGCACATGATGACATCATCATCAAAACGTCAGCTTGTATTTTTTTAAACATATAAATATGCAATAAGTAAAAATAATCAATGACACTTCCACAGTCACTGCTGGTGAGGAAGCTGATTTTTTGGCCATGGATGCTTTAGTTGAGATTCCTGCATTGCAGGGAGTTGGGCTAGATGAACCTCAGGGTCCCTTCCAACTCTAGAATTCTATGATTCTATGGTGGGCAGTTTGTCATGTATTTAGTAATGTTTTGGTGGGTGGTCTCTATTGCTAAACCCCTACCTGCATTTGCTCCTCACCTGAGCAAAAGATGGCCATTTCCCCCTCCTGGCAGCTCAAGAAATATGAGCATATCTATTTCCACCAATTCCTGTGTGCTGAAGGCATATCAGAATCTCAGCAACCCAGTTTGGAAGAACTGCGCTTTCAAGATTTCCCCACAGTACATGCAAGAGATTACCTTGAAGGTGGTAATTACAGTACGTAGATCAAGGTTTTGTTTTGTTTTTTAAAAAATAATTAGGAAACTTGTGCAAGACCTTTTTATTACTCTTGTGCCAGTCTTATACAAGTAAATATTCCTATTACACAATAATTCAGTTTTAAAAAAATAAAAATGGACTTGGATGCATGCATGCCCAGAATGGAAATAGAGAGAGTGAAGGAAGAATGGGTGAGGGAAAGGACAAAAGAACATAATGCAGATACTTTTCATCAAGTTCTGCCCACTGGTGTTTACAGCAAGCAGTAGAAGATCAACAACTATCCATGACTGGACAAAAAAGGGGAATGGGGAGAAGCTAATGTGCCAAATGTGCACACAGAAAAATCAGAGCAGAATGACCCATTTGTGTTTTTAGGCCCCCATCTGGAAGCACCCATACAATACTAAGTTTCTAAGTAGAGAGGTGCTGCGGCTGAAGCCATGCCAGGAATCTTAAATATGATGAAACAGGCTGTGGCACAGGCTTAGATTCTATTCCAGCTACTCATCTCTAGAGTTGAAACAATTCTGGAATTAAGTCCCAGGTTCCTGAACACTGGAACAAATTAAGTCTTTGGGATATCCATCCTTGTAACAGGATCACAATCTTTGGAAAGCAATCTATTTCTATTTGGTCGGGTTTTTGTGGTTGCTGGATGAATCATTCCTAAGTTTCAGAGAACTAAAAAGGACCTTCCTCTTAAATCATGAGCAAGACTCTACAAGAAAAGTATTAGGATCCAAGTAATTCAAGAGCTTTATAGGTTATTTGCAACACCTTGAATTCAGACCGGAAGCACATTGGAAGCCAGTACTGTACAGTGGTACTTCGGTTTACGAACTTAATCTGTTCCGGAACTCCGTTCTTAAACCAAAACAGTTCTTAGACCAAGGCACACTTTCCCTAATTGAGGCCTCCCACCTCTGGTGCCCTTCCACTGTTCAGCTTCTGTTCTTAGGTCAAGGTAAAGTTCGCTAACCGGAACACTACTTCTGGTTTTGTGGAGTTCTTAAACCGACTAATTCGTAAACAGGGCTGTTCTTAAACCGAGGTACCACTGTACAGTTCTTTCAGAGCAGGTTTAGTATGGTACCAACCAGTGACTCCTCTCAAGGACAGAGTAAGGATGGGGAAGAAGTTCGATACACAGGCATTGTCCTGGCCATCCCACTCAGAATGTCTGCCTCTGAAGGATCCCAGCAGCCCTTATTGAAAAAGGTGACACAAGGAGGGAGGAGGTACAGAAGCTGCTGCTAGTGCTGACACTGCTAATGCGATAGTGAGGCACATAGCCAATGGAGCTCATTTCGCTGAGGGAGCTGAGGTGGTTTCAGTCCAGCACCTCATGGGCCCGGACCCAATGCAGCTTGTTCCTTTCTCCGCTTTTCAACATCACAATGTATCACTATATTGTGGTGTTTGGCTGGTGATACATCGCTATGTTGAAAAACTGGTATTTCCCAGCCCTAGTAAAGGTAAAGGTGTCCCCTGACCATTAGGTCCAGTCGTGGCCGACTCTGGGGTTGCGGCACTCATCTCGCTTTATTGGCCGAGGGAGCTGGCGTACAGCTTCCAGGTCATGTGGCCAGCATGACTAAGACGCTTCTGGCGAACCAAAGCAGTGCACGGAAACGCTGTTTACTTTCCCGCCAGAGCGGTACTTATTTATCTACTTGCACTTTGACGTGCTTTCAAACTGCTAGGTTGGCAGGAGCAGGGACCGAGCAATGGGAGCTCACCCCGTCGCAGGGATTCGAACCACCGACCTTCTGATCAGCAAGTCCTAGGTTCTGTGGTTTAACCCACAGCGCCACCCGTGTCCCCTTTTCCCAGCCCTAGTCCTTTTCAAAATATTATATGACTGTGATCCTATAGACACTAATTTGGATCTTAAGCTGCTTCTGTGTGGTGACTAGAATTGGGGGCAACTTCCACTACGTGAGAATCTTATGTCAAATTCCCAACAAAATGGAGCTGGGTGTCATCTGCATAACAGTGGCACTATGTTACAAAAACAAGTTCAGGTATCTTAGTTTCTTATTTTTCCCAACACAACTTTTCTGTTAGAGCAATTTTTTAAATGTGAAATCAACATATTAACTTTATTTTACCTATTTATACCTATTGCTGTCCATGGAATGCAGGTCAGTTCTGTGTCCAGGGCAGCTGTTTACCAGCTCCACTTGCTACGCTGGCTGAGACCCTACCTGCCCACAGATTGTCTCACCAGAGTGGTGCATGCTCTGGTTATCTCCTGCTTGGACAACTGCAGTGTGCTCTACGTGGGGCTACCTTAGAAGGTGACCCGGAAACTGCAACTAATCCAGAATGAGGCAGCTAGAATGGTGACTGGGAGTGGCCGCCTGGACCATATAACACTGGTCCTAAAGGATATTCATTGGCTCCTAGTGTGTTTTCAAGCACAATTCAAAGTGCTGGTGCTGACCTTTAAAGCCCTAAATGACCTCAGTTCAGTATACCTGAAGGAACATCTCCACCACCATCACTCAGCCCAGACACTGAGCTCCTCCAAGGGTCTTCTGTTGGTTCCCTCACTGCAATAAGCGAAGTAACAGGAAACCAAGCAGAGGGCCTTCTCGGTAGTGGCACCCTCCCTGTTGAATACCCTCCCTTCAGATGTCAAGGAGATAAAGAATTACACAACTTTTAGAAGACATCGGAAGGCAGCCCTGGGAAGGCAGCCCTGGGAAGTATTGGGAAGTTTTTAATGTTTGATGCTTTATTATGTTTTATATATTCTGTAAGCCACCCAAAGTGGCTTAGGACACCCAGCCAGATGGGTGGGCTAGAAATAATAAAATTGTTGTTGTTGTTGTTGCTGCTGCTGCTGCTGGTGGTGGTGGTGTTGGTGGTTGGCTTGAAAACTAGTTATGCCTTGTGCAGCTCTAACTGCTTTGCATTTAACATGTGCCTCAGAGCACAAGGAAGCAGGTGGAAAGAATGGAAAGAGCTGTGCTGTGCAGGGACTGGCCACAAATTGCAGGGAAGTGTGCCTAAAAGAAGATGCCAGTGGATAAGCTGCATCTCTACTAGGAGTACTCATAGCACTGGGTAGATACCCATGTTCCCATAAGACCACAGACTTGAAAAAAGATTATTTAGGCTGCAATTCAAACCTCCCGCTACCCACTGCTAATGAGGCTTTGTGGAATAGAGGGGTCACCACCACATCTGCAGTCCTGCTGTGAACAGTGGCCAGGGAAGACAGTTGAGTGCAGTAAGACTGTAGCACCAACCAGGCCTAATGCTGTCACACAACAGCAGTGACACCAGCTTGAGATCCAAAGGACCCTGGGCTCACCCAGCCCTGCCTCCAGAATGCCCCGTGTTTGGGATTTCCACTGTCTACCAAGAAGCTCAGTGGGTGGAAACAGGAGTGCCACACTGATGAGAAGCCAGCCTAGCAGAGAGAGCTGTGTGGAAGGACATCTCCACCCAGTTCAACCCCCCTCCAGTCCAGGACAAGGGGGTTTGGATTTCTCTACCTGGCTGCAATCCAAGACTCACTTGTTTCAGAGAAAGCCCCAATGAAGTCAATGGGAGTTACTTCTGAGCAGACATGTACAAGATTGCACCACTGACACAAGTATCTGGCCTAAACTAGTTTTGGATTATATCCTGTTTGTTTATACAGCTTCCTGTTACAATGTACATGAGCTCAGGTTTTATGCACTGCTCAACTTTGCCTTAGTGTTTCTCCTTCTAACATTGAAAAAGAACTACAGTAGTAGCCAGATAATTTGCTGCCCCTGAAAACTGTCTTGAAGTAAGCAACATATGAAATTGCCTCATACTACCCAGCTCATCATGTTTCTAAAAGTTTTTGGACCCTTCCAAACCACTCCAAACTCTACCTGGAGACCTTTTGTTTTCAGAGCATGTTCTCCACCACTGAGCTATGGACCACCCCTGGCCATTGATGATGCTGTTATTCTAAATCTCTTTTTTTACATAATTTACCCTGTGACATTGAAGAGTTCTGGAGTAATCTCTCATGTTCACCTTGTTCCATTTATTGGTTTGTGCATTGGTTAAGTATAGCCAATATTTGAATATAGTTGATGTTTGAGTTCACTGTTTCTAACTATATATTTTTTACACCTCCACATATAGAAATCTGTTTTCAAAATGAATCTATAGTATAAGAGACTTGCCATTTGCATTAATGGTAAGGATCATTTTGATGCTTCAGACCCCTTTAAGATAAATATGGAACTTTTCTCCAATTAGAAAGCCTTGCAAATAGAATCCTACTGTGCTGGCACTTGAAAAGACGGTGAGTTTGTATCAAAAGCCCTCCTTGCATTTGTTAAATCTTTGCTCCCATATCATGATATTCTATCTTCAAAGAAGTTACTTTTTCTGGTGCTCATTGGCAAAATGCAGCAATAAAGGGCAGCCTACCTTTCGTATTTGAAGCTTTCCTTTCCAGCTACAATGATCTGGGCATCGCATGGTGAGGAAAGAGAACAGAGGAAATAAACCAGCAGAAATTTAGCATCTTAAAAGAACAAATGTTTATAATCAGTTTGAGTGCTCAGTGGATTTGTGAAATTGTTTGGGATTAACAGGCTATTGATAGCTCATAAAACAATATTTAGCTTTGTCTGGGGAACAGCAGTGGAGAAAGGTGTGGGCACCTTGTCAAACGGGACCCATTGAGGAAGGATGATGGGTTAAGTGTGGGGGTCGATGTGGCAGCGTGGGTGCCCATTCTTCAAGGAGAGCTTGTCAGTTGTTAGTAAGACTAATGAAAAGAAGGACGCCAGCATCTGATGGCTGGGGTAGTATTGATGCAAGTTAGCTGACTAATCAGATTGAAAAAGTCCCATGGTATTTATGTCACTTTAATTTGCCTCAAACAATTGAAGACGACAGCACTCTATTAAGGAAAGCTTGATCCAGAACTAAAGCTAAATAAATTAGGGTCTCAGTTTAATCAAATTATCCTTTTACTGGCCTTGGATTAACTCAGAAAGACAGCGTCGGTCTAGGGACTTTTGATTGGCTGGCTAATTTTTAAGAAGCCAATATGAAGAATGAGAGATTTTACACACAACTACTACATATAATACTTCAAACAGTCCCCTCCTTTTTCTTTTAAAAACTGGAAATAATGCATGTGTAAAGAGAATTAGTATTTTTGTAAGGAAGAGAGAGGCTTCAGCTTTTTCTAAAGTATAATTTGCTTGAATTAATTCAATTTAGTTGAATTAAATAAGCTTAAGCTATAGCTTTCCCCACTTTTTGTAAGGAGCTGTTGCTTTCCCATTAAGGCAACAGGAATTCATCAAAGCAATATAAAATGTATCCAGACTGCCACAATCCCAAGACTGTAACAAAAGTCTGGTGAAACTTTCTCTTTTCTTTACAGAAGGCTCTTTTACATTTAAAATGTAGTATGATTAAGAAAACAAAAAGTAACCACAAGAGATCAAAACTAAATGTTGTTGGTGTTTTCATAGTTCCTTTTACTGTAAGTTTTGCTTTAACATGATCAATTCATTCTGGGTTTTAAGAGCCATGCTTGCTAGATACTACAGTGACAGTGCAATCCTATACATCTCTAGTCAGAACTACCCTCCACTGAGATCCATGGGTCCTGCACTCATTTAAATTTATATAGGGTTGCAGTTCAATCCATCATTTATATAGAGTTCACTCTCTGAGATATTCTTTCTATGCCCATATGCCTATATAACACACTACAATATTCAGGAGACAGGGAAGAAAAGTCTCAAAGTAGCAATAAAGGTTAGATGTGAATTGCTCCACAGTCAACCCCAGGGCAATCGATAGCACCTATAATTAGACATTAAAACTAACTCAAAATGCTAAAACAAGTTAATAACTGCACACCTCCAAAAAATATATATTACACCATGAATATGTATTTGGAATACTATAGCAAACAACAAAACATTTGGCACAACTAATCAGCTGCAAAAGAGAACCCAGTCAATCTACACAAATCAACAGGCAGACAATTAACACTTGTCTTCCCAGCACTACAGAACCAGTATCCACTAGGAACTTGATTATCACTGTTGGAACTGGTGCTGCACTCCCGTCCCCAGCAAGTAATGGAAGAAAAATTATTGGCTAGCAGGGGTGAGTGACATTTCAGAATAGGATCCAGGCACCTTCTCCATCCTTCCTTCAACCTCTCCCTTCCCAAAGAGATGGGAGTGCAATGTACTCAAATGCACACAACTATTGTGATTCTCCCATTTCCTCTCTGTGATTAATATGAACCCTGTGCTGGTTTGAAATGTAGGTAAATTCCTAGAATGTAATTGTGTATGGGGTGTTAGGAGAGGGGTAGTACGTCTAGCAGGGGACATGTCATGCTCCTTCTGGGGTAGTTTGTCCACCTTTGGTCCACACCCTGCACTCAGCTCTCACCTGTGACTCCTAGAAGCTGTCAGCATGCAACAGCAGCCACCCTGAGAACAGCTTTGACTGGTCAGTTAAACCAGGTGTAAGTAGCTGATGGGTCTCAAACCCTTGGTGCATTAGGGACTTCCCCTGCATGTGAAGACAGGCTCCAGAGGATTGAGAGGATGAGACCAATAGTGGACCCAACAGTCAAGAAGGCGGTTTCTGCACATGCTGTAGAGAGGGAAGTGAGGGGCAGATGGGACTTGTCAACCTGGGAAGGTAGCCCATCTAAGAGAAGGAAAACTCTGATCCTATACCTCTGCTGCTTTCTGGGATATCTTTGGGAGAAGAAAAGGCTACAGAGTAAACCCTACAAAAATCTGGAGTGGACTCCCTAAGATGGTTGAATGGCGTATTGAAACCTCCTTTCTGCAACTCCCGAAGCCTAGCTGGTGCCAAACATATTGCTCTGCTTTCCTTTGGACCATACCAGCGAGGTTGAGAGTGGGATCTTAGCAGACCAGAACCTCCATACCCACTGCCCAGGCTTGCACCCAGGGAGGTCACTTCAGTACTGCTAACACAGTGATTTGGCTTCACCCCTGGAGATGTACTCCATTGTCTCTTGAGACATAAGGATACCATCAACAACAAACCCTGTGATGACAATGGCAGGATAATCACATTCTTGCATACTTGCAACACAATTCCTCAACTGGACAGGCCACCACTGTGGCAGGAAAGTTTATTTTCTAACACAGACATCAGAACCACCAACACCCCGGTACTGAGAGGGAGAAACTGGGGAGTACACAATGAAATAGCATCTGGATTGACAGCACTTCTTTTTAATCACTCACCACCAACCCACAATAAAAACCTAGTTACCATCTGTAAGTACTATCCCTGTTTCCCTTGTCTCTCCACAGACAAGCAGGCATTCAATAAACACAGGAGAAAAGATTCTTTCTGCTCACCACCAATGGAGCCTACATAAATAAATACCAAATCAACACATTAACAATAGTGTTATAGAAATCTACAGCTGTTACTTCACTGTATGTCATGCAGCTTTCCCAATCACATCCAGAACAAGAAAGTTGCCTACTCCATTCCTTTGTGTTTTCAAAATTCATTCCACTACTGCATTTTTATAAATGTTGATAGTTTCACCTGTCTTTTTGTTCTAATTAAGATTTAACACAAATGACCCCTGCTTCTCACCTGTAACTCACCTCAGAAGTCTTTACAATAGGCACTCCAAAGGGATGGACTTCACCGCAGCACCTTAAACTAGGGTTAAGAATCTGCATCTTTTCCACAATTGTACCTCTGGAGCTCTAACAAATAAAAAGGAAAGATACAGGAGTGTGTTCTAAGCCACATTCTCAGTTCACGTGGGGGTAACAATGTGGTCCAGCACTCATTCAGGCTCTACATCCTGGAACTTGACCCAACATTTTCTAGAGTTTCATACATCCTATATTTTAAAGCACTTTTGAAGCGCATTGTTTCCTCAAAGAATTATGGGCACTGCAATTAGTTATGGGTTGCTGGGAACTGTAACTCCTTAACCACAGTACCTGGAATTCTTTGAAGGGGGGATGTGCTTTAAAGGAATCTTTGGCAGACAACACACGTGCAAAACAATTTTGAAACCCTGACCAACAGAATTTCCAAACTTCAGTCAGTAAATCTGAGAGGCCAAACAGATAAGTGGACCAAGCCTCAGACAGGTCAAAAGCACACCGTCTTACAGCCTGCAAGAAAAAGATACAGTACCTATTCTCATACACACAAACACAAATGACCCTGGGTTTGGGGTTCATTTCTACTTGGTTCTGAGTTAACCGAAGTGTGTTTGCTACACTGTGTTGTCTGATCTACTTTATATTCTTTCTGTACTATAGTATTTGTTACCAGAACCAGTGATGTCATAGATTCATATCCATCATCTTTGTCTTTCTCAGTAGCTTTTGCTTTGCATGTTGGCTAGATTTTTAACACTTTCTAGTCTTATCAGTAGTGCTTGTCACTTCTATCATATTTGCTTCTTTCCAGGTCCTGAACGCTTTCATTTTTTTGTTTCTATTTTCTTTTGCAAAGGCCCTGAAATAAAAAACACAAAATGTGTTTTAATAGTGTACGCTTGTGAAAAAGCTAATGGAAAGGCTTGATCCAAATTTAATTTAGAAAGAATTAATTCAGCGTGTTTGCTGTTTTCTCAGATTGGAAACGACCCCAACACTTCTTTTGAAAGTGATGCCAAGTTATAACAGAATTGTCTTGAGTTTAAAACTGAGAAGATAAGATTTATCCCAAAGAATTGGGGTGTGGACTGTAGGTTAAGGGGACCAGTGTATTAAAAGGGGATCCCAACTGAATCAATGAAAAAAATAAAATAATTGGATAACATTTTTATTATATTATTATACTACTACAATTTATTTTTTCTGGAAGAGCACTCTCCAGAGTTCACTCAGCCACTGAGCCTATGTTTCAGCAAAAGCTAAACCTTGTTCAGAGCAAAGGTTGAAAGGAGTCATTATGATGTGAGGAAGCAAGAATGACTGGCTAAGTTCTTTTGAAAAATCTGTAGATGCCAGCCCAAACATAGTGTCACCTCGTGGCCCTTTTGGGAAATGTCAGATTTCCAGGTACTCCTTATTGTTCTGTGATCCATAGCGGCTGAAAAGCCCTGGCTACAACTCTGCCTACACAACAGCAAGCCTGGGAAGCTCCGAGGGAACAGCCGGAGATAGACTGGCTCCATTTGAGATATCTTAATATGTATATCATTTCCCAGAATGCTTTTAGAACCTTACAGGTCTACCACATATGATAGAAGGTGCCTTCCTTTTGCTTCCATTTCCAGCAGATATTTGCACTTGTCTTATACATTTTTGCAAGCTTACTAGGAGTCAAATACCACTGGTACATCATTTCTATATAATTTTCTTTCAGCATACAACATGCTGAGAATTTCACCACCACCCAAGCCTCCATTACCTGGATTGTGCAGCAGTGCCTGGCAGCAATAATGGCAGATTCTGGTGAGATCTTGCGAGATCTCACTGAGCTCTTGCAAGATCTTACAGAGCTCAGGAGATCTTGTGAGATTTCAGGAAGATCTCACAAGACCTTGCTAACCTAATACTGCTATTAAACCAACTAGATTTAGTAGGATTATGCATAGGGTTTCCATGTTGGGTTGCAGCTAGCACTGTCAGCAGGGTAAGGTCCTGGCACTTACATGACCTCCCACTACTGACATTGCTGGTGCTGGCAGGGTTGAGTAAGGTTGGCACAGTGCAAACACACTGGTGCAGCCAAACTGGTGCTCATGCCAGTGTGTTCACACCACATCAACCTCACCTCCTTCCTCCTCTACCTTCTTGTAAGCCACAGTGATGTCAACATTGGGAGATATGCTAAGTGCCTCCCCCCACCAAATGCTACTGGTTGTGGGTGGCCTATGATTTTAAAAGATTCCATCTTCTGCCCAAGTAGTGTTTTCAAGTGGCCATTGTAGTTGTGCTTTTAACAGCAGCTCAACATGCAGACATAGGGTGATATTTCAATCACCTTGGTGTTGGAGTCTGGGAAAGAGCTGCTGACAGTCAAGCGGAGCGGAGCCCGTCGGAGCGCTGCAGGCAGCTCTTCCCCGGACTCCCAACGCTCGCCCCCAAACTCGCACCAAGCCGCAACAGCAGAAGAGCCCACGGTACTCCAACAGGCTCGGCTCCGATCAGCTGTTGGCTCTTGCCCCAGCTGCATGGCAGCTAACTGTTTTGGTGCTGCGCCCAGAGCACTGTGTAATGTTGTGGTGGGATCCGCCACGCGCCGACAGCACCGAAGGCAGCAACAAAACCTGATGAATAGGAGCACACAGATCCTGTCCGGAGATGTTGCCTCTGATGCCGCTTGCATTCCCCATCGTTCTGCACTGGCACCCCACGTTGGATGGCACTGGGAGCGTGCACTGACAGCGGAAAAGCCAGCAAAGGAACCAGCAGCTTGGCGCATGCAACAGGATGCGTCGCACAGTGCCCACAACATTACACGGCGCTCCGGGTGCTGTGTGCGCAGCCGAAACAGTTAACCGCCATGTGGGGGGATGCAGCGGTGGACAGCACGGCGACTGTGCATGCTGCCCGACATTTTGTGTCCCCCCCCCTGCATGGAACCCGCACCCTTTGTACAACCCTGTGCATGGGACGCTGGCACCCCTTTTGGTTGACTCTGTGAGTCCCTGTGTCCCACAACCGTTCTAAAGGTAAACAACTATTTCCTTTTTAAAAAGCCAACAACTTTGGTGTCCCCCCCCTAAAGAAAGGTCAACAACTCTGGGCAACCTAGGGTCGCTGGGTGGATCTTTGCACCCCAGCGCCACATATGATTAAGACAGTCCTGTGAATGAGCTCAGTAGAAGTCGTTCTCTCCTCCTGTTCTGCTTAGAATGTCTCCTTCTTTCCTCTTTACAGACTGTAGTTTCAAGGATGGGACTGGGGCAATGACAAGAAGATCATCACCTTCACTTGAGTTGACTGTGTGCTATAAGACTGGTCTCATACTGCAGGGTCTTCCATTTTACAGAGTGTACATTCAAGAAGGGGAGGGGAGAGAAAGTGCCCTGCTGCAGGAATTCCTTTCCTTCTTAGATTACATTTTCGAGGGATGGGCAAGGACAGTGCCATCCTGTTTTGTCCCCCGATATGAATGGGAAGGTGCCGCCCCAACTCAAGCCTACCTTTTTTACATATATAATTATTTTTTATTATTTTACAAATACAGAATTATAACAATCCAAATTACATATCACTATTTAGAGATTTCTCCAGATCTCTGGACTTCCCACCTTCCCCTCCATGGATCCTATTGTCCACCTTCTCAAGTGCATATTATTTCATAGTCCATATTTTATATCTTTCCATATTATCCATAATATTCGCTACATTACAAGTGTTATTAAAATCCTACTAAGGTTTTCATCTGCTTACAGTAGTCTCCTAGATAAATTATAATTTTTTCTCATTCTTCGTTGAAGTTTTGGTCTTCTTGGTTTCTGAGCCTTCCAGTCAGTTTTGTCATTTTGGCATAGTCCAACAGCTTGGTTTGCCATGCCTCTCTGGTATGGACTTTTGTCTTCTTTCCATCTCTGGGCTAGTAGCATCTGCATTGCTGTTGTCACATACATGAAGCCTTTTCTGTTCCTTTGGAATAATAATAATTCCTAATAGTTCCTAATAAAAGGCTTCTGCGTTTGTTTGTTTTTACAAAAGTTATTTTAAACATTTTCTTTCAATTCATTATGTTTCTAGTTTTGCTGTACGCCACAAACCAATCACACAGCACCAAACAAGTCACACGAACCAGCACTGCAGATTAACACTGATTTATTAACCATAGCTGTCAACGTTTCCCTTTTTTTAAGGGAAATTCCCTTATTTCGAATAGGATTCCTCGCAAGAAAAGGGGAAAGTTGACAGCTATGTTATTAACAGCAACAGAAAACCCTAAGGTATTTGTTTTTGCCACACAGTTTTAAAATGAAGTCGTAGCATATTTATATAGAGTATATAAAGGATTTTGTTTTGTCATGTTTACCAGACGAAAAGCCGACGTCGTTCATTGGACGAGCTCTTCCAAGCCGCTGTTTGCGGTTCAATGTTATTTAACCGCAAGCTAGTTAAAGGCTTGGAGCGGGGAAATCGTTTATTAAACCGCTAAATTTTAGCAATTTATGCGTGAGATTGGCCGCCTCAGGCTTTCAATGGTCATCTCTCTCGTCGTGGACTTAAACCATGGAAACAGCCCCCTCCGCTGCCCGCCTGACTTCATAATCCTCAAGAATTAGGGATGCAGGACAGTTTATCCGCGCCTCCCCTCAAATCCCGCCGCGGGTACAAAAACAAAGCAAACACTCGCGCACTTATCAAGTTTGGCTCACTAGGCCTGCCGTAGACTCCCCGTTTCCTCCCCCCCCCCCTTCGCACACGCCTTCTAGCTGCCGGAAGCACCAACCCGGAAGTTTGGGTGCTCTCTGTAGCCGCACGTGTTCCAGTCCGCCTCGCGGGGAGGAGGGGCGGAGTTCCAAGGACCCTCCCGGCCGGCCATGAGCTCCCGGGCAGCTGTGGTGATTGGTAGGTTCCTTCTTTCCTCCGTCCGAAGGTTCCGGCGGGGCTGAACCTCCAAGCCCCGCGGCTCATCCCTCCTCTCGTTTCATCGCAGGCGAGATGCAGGCCGGGGATGGTCCGGACAGCGAGCCTTGCCTGTCTGACGACGGCGGCAGCGACGGCGCCTGGGAGGAAGACGACGAGTCGAAGGCGCCCGCGCTGGCCTCGTGCCTCTTCTGCGACAGGTTCGGTTCCGTTTGCCTCGTGCCCCCGGGTCGGAGGGGAGTCTCCACCCCGACAAGCCTCTCAGCTCTTGCTTTGATCTCAGCAGTGGCTCCATCAGCTCCCGTCGCCTAGTATATCTGCATCTTTTTCTCATTCCCTTCCCCTGCATTAGTGGAGCCCACCCGCCCGCAGCAGCAGCTTCCAACAACAGTAATTATATAGGATACGGAGCAAGCTGCCCTTACACTGACTCGGACCATTGGCCCATCCAGCTTTGTCCGCACTGATTGGCAGCAGCTCTCCAGGGGTTTCGTGCAGGAGTCGTTCCCCCAGCCCTGCCTGGAGATCCATTGGGTGGAATCCGGGATCTTGTGTATGCAAAGCAGGTGCTCTGCCACGGAGCGACATCCCTTGCAAATCCGAATAGTTGTTAAACTGGCAAGCAAGACGACATCTTACAAAATGCCTTCAGCTCCCAAAGATATAATAGATGTCAAAGCATCCTGTTGTATTTTTTTAAGAGAGGTGCTGGTGCTGTCTAAGTCAGTACAAAAGAATCCAAGGAGTGCAAAGTTCTAAGTTATATACTTGTTGCTATAATGTGGATGGGAGGCTGAAGTTGTTGGGGATGATGGGAGTTACACTGCAGTAACATCTGAAGGGGCACAGGTACCTCCATCCCTGATATAAAGGCAAACTGGTCAGCTTCTCTGTTCACTTTCATGGTAACTGCCACCATTATAACACTCTAATGACTTCCACAAAGTTGGATGGGTTTGTGCAGGGGAATAGCTGTTTAACAGTAAAAATGGGAATAATGATTACTCTGGGAAGGGTTTGTCAAGCAAGAGAGGAGCACAGGCAGCAGCCAGTTGCTGAACTGTATTGTTCTTAAATGCCGCTAGTTTCCATCTATCTCTCCTTGCTTTTTTCCTGTTAATTTTTGAAGTTTTTACTGCAATACAATAATATGTTTCCAGTTTCTATTCAACATTTATTATTCACTTTTATACTCCTGGGCGCAATGTACTGATAATTGCCCAAACCACTATCTACTCAGCTAGATTTGTTTTCATTTTTCTGGAGCTTGTAGTTTGTTTTCTATTGCTGTCAAAGTCATATTTTAAAAAACTTAACATAACATATGAACAATTTCTGCAACATTTGAACTGTGTTTTCCAAGATTTTTCAGTTCAGCTGAAGATGCTTTTTGCCATTGTACATCGGATCATGGGTTCAATATTGGAAATCTGGCTCATAAACACAGTAAGTTTATTTCTGCATTTTGCTGCAAGTTTACATTTTACAAATTGATGAATGGGTCTTAACCTGTGAAATAAAACCCAGATTTCAGAGCACTGGGAAACGATTTTACGTATACTTTAAGTGTCTTTAGTTAAACTGTTTTAAGTGCTTGTATGAATGTCTTACTGTGTTCTGTTTAGTATGATTTAAATAATTCTATCCAGTGAAGCAGAAAGAGAGAATAAGCGAAGCTGAATAGCATTATTTGAAGCTTCTTAATCTACGTAAAAGATTGGTTCATTAGCACTACAGTATAAGTTGCCAAACACAGAAACATGCAAAATCTACCATGTTGGGTGTGACAAGCAAGATTGTTGGTGTTAGACACTCAACAGATCTTGGAGGCTAAAGATAAGCAGTCTACAGTTCCATGTACACGAATGGGTGTGTCATCAAGTCTATGTGGATTAGCTCTGTATACATACTGGAACTTTTGAGCCTGAGAGAGATGTCTGGATCTGGACTACAAGAAAATTGCTTAATACTATAGTAAATGGTATCTGTGAGCTATGAAATACCTTTTGTGTGGTGGCAAACTGCCTGCTATTACAACAGAAAACACTCAAATGTATTGTAAGTGTGAGCCAGTAAGAGAGATGGCATATTCTTGGCAGTCTTCTATAGGGTGATATTAAAAAAAAACAGACTAGAGGTCATAATATGGAATAAAATAGTTCAGCAGAAAGAAACAACCATGTCTGAATTCCAGTGGTAAATAGATTAAAATGTTGACTGACTTTTCAGCTTGACCAAACACGCTACTTTTTTTCCTCTCTCTTTTCTAGAACTCGATTTCTATGGTTACATCAAGCTAGTGAACTTTATTAGGCTGGAAGTAAGTTACCAAGTATTATCTGACTAAAGTTAAGTTATACCATGCTATGTCTCTTCAAGGGGACGCGGGTGGCGCTGTGGGTTAAACCACAGAGCCTAAGACTTCCCAATCAGAAGGTCGGTGGTTCAAATCCCCGCAATGGGGTGACCTCCCATTGCTCGGTCCCTGCTCCTGCCAACCTAGCAGTTCGAAAGCACGGCAAAGTGCAAGTAGATAAATAGGTACCACTCCAGCGGGAAGGTAAACGGTGTTTCCGTGCGCTGCTCTGGTTGGTCAGAAGCGGCTTAGTCATACTGGCCACATGACCCGGAAGCTGTACGCCGGCTCCCTCAGCCAATAAAGCGAGATGAGCGCCACAACCCCAGAGTCGGTCACGACTGGACCTAATGGTCAGGGGTCCCTTTACCTTTACCTTTATGTCTCTTCAAAGCCATGCTAGTCAGCATTGGTTTAAAGTTTAGTAATAGGTTTATGAGGAAAACGGTGCACTTTTTTCTAAACATGCAATTACTATCCATTGTTTTCATTCTTACAATTTGTCTAGTTAAATTTGTACATGTAAAATATATTGAGGCTGCAGATTTGGGTATGGTAAGATGTGCAATTGGGAGAGAGAAAGGTTCTGTTCAGATGAAACGGTTAAAACAGCTATGATAAAATGGGCACAGGACATAGGGCATAACATTATGTTTGCTGACTGGGAAAAGTTATGGACCACCGGTATGAAGTTTACGGCATGTAATGCCTTGAAAGAAAATATTATGAAAATGATATACAGGTGGTACATGACCCCAGTCAAGCTTGCAAAGATATACCATTTGTCTGATAACAAATGTTGGAAGTGTAAAGAAGCTGAAGGAACATTCTTTCACCTCTGGTGGTCCTGTCCTAGAGTGAAGACCTTCTGGGAAATGATATATAATGAGCTGAAAAAGGTATTTAAGTATACCTTCCCTAAGAAACCAGAGGCCTTCCTTTTGGGCATTGTCGGCCAGAGTGTGCAAAAGAAGGACCGAACTTTTTTTATGTATGCCACAACAGCAGCAAGGATACTCATTGCTAAAGGCTGGAAAACCCAAGATTTGCCCACGCTGGAAGAATGGCAGATGCAACTGATGGACTATATGGAACTGGCAGAAATGATGGGCAGAATCCGAGACCTCGGAGAGGAACTGGTGGAGGAGGAGTGGAAGAAATTTAAGGACTATTTACAAAAATACTGTAAATTGTACGAATGTTAAGAAAGATGTAAGATTCGTAACAATATGGCTCCAATAAATTAGTAACAAGGAATATAAATTTAAATGTAATTGAAAGATAAGACAAATTTTGGATAAAAAATATCCTAGAATTAACTTTTAAAGAATAAGAGTTATTTAAACTCTAAAATTTGAGATTCAATATTGGACAATTATATAATATAAATTGAACTAAGTAGATAATTTGCTAGAATAATTTATGTGTTCAGAGTGTAGGAACAGGAGATGTGAGGAAGTCCAAAGATGAGAATGAAATGTGGTTAATGAAAAAGAACATGTTTTTATGTATGTTGTTGTTTATTGTTTAAAAATTTAATAAAAATTATTATAAAAAAAAAGAGAAAGGTTCTGTTCAGATGTAGAATGTATGGCAAATGTGTATCGTATATACTTTTTTTTGTCATTTTATGCTACTGGTAGGGCTTGAATACAATTTTAAGAACCCTCAAGGACAGCAGATTCTGATGTCAATTTCCACATATCCCCTTATTCCTGCTGTAGGTCTTCCCTCACCAAAATGGGGGGCACCATTTTGGGATCTACCTCAGGTGGGTGCCAAAATGGATTGGGCTGGTCTAGCGTACAAATAGCAAGAAAGATTCAGCATTTTAGAACAGTACAGTTACTTGCCCAAGCTCTCAGTTAATACTTGTTAGAGTTAAGGTCTGATACCAGACTTTTTCATTATTTTCCTTCTGTGGTGACCATAAGGATATTTTTACAACATTAAGCATAGTTATACAGAATATTCATTTTTTATTTCAGAAACCAACTGTAGAGTATTTTAGTTCAATCAGTACCCCTTTTCCTTGGGAGGAAGAGAAATATCTGAAGCCTGTCCTGGAAGATGACCTCTTACTCCAGTTTGGTAGGGTTCTTTTTAATTTTAAATGTGTATACTTATAGATGATGAAAATGTGCAACTTTATATACTGATGGTTTAAAGGGCGGATATATTCTAGGCCAAGAAAAACCTCTCATATCTTCAGATGAACACAGATGGCATTCTATGTTTAGATTGAGCACCTTAGAGGAAAGATGGGATATAAATAGACTTACAAAATGTAGTAATAAATATAGCCTTATTGGCGTACAGAACAAGCCATGCAGTTATTTGGACCCCAAACACTTAGTAACTCTTAATATTTGCACACTGTGTGATAAATTCTCTTGGTTCATTTCCAGATATAGAAGATCTCCTTGACTCCACTGACATCTTTTGTTCTAATGGACTAACTGAGACTTCGTCTCCCACTGAGCGTTTGAAACATGCAGAGCACAAAGCAAAGCTGGCAGAAGCAGCATTGGCCCGAGCCCAAGAAGATCTTCAAAAAATGAGGTATTGGCCAGAGAGCCTTTTACTCTAGTATCTATTAGACTGAAGCATCTTTTAGCGCTTAGGCCACTAGAAACTCAGCAGGATGATGCTTCATCTGAATGGATTAGAAAGAGGTTAGTACATTCCTTATGAAATTCAGATATATGTGTTGACAGAGAGACCGAGTCTCCGGCTAAGTTGTTGGGAAGCAGGATTCTGCAAACAAATAATACAGCTGCCATTCCTATTTCACAGTGTAGGGATGTCACAGACATGGCAGTTCCTGCAGTACTCTTTCTATTTTGAAAGTTAAAAATTCTTATAAATGGAGGATTTGGAAGTAACGTTTGGTGCTTGCTGTTAGAGAAGAAGAAGAAGGCGAGTGAAAGCGCTTGCGCGAAATTAAAAATAAAATATAAATAAATAAATGAGGGATTTACACATCATGTTTCCTGAGGTGTTATGTGGAGGGGAAAGATGCATTTTACTTTATTTTTAGTTTTTAAAAGATCTACCTCTCTTGTTTATCCAAGGAGAGCCAAGGCAGCTAAGATAAAGTAGAAGAAATGGAGCAACAGGTATAATCCCTAAAAGCCGATTCAGCAAAATTAACACAAGTAGGGAAATACCTTTTTTGTAGAAAAAGACCAGGCCTTCACCTGCTGCCTGAAGCAGTATAGTGATGGGGCCTGATAGATTTTCTTGGCAAGGTGTTCCATAGGGTAGGAGCCACAACAGTCCCTACCTTTAGCTGGCCTACCAGCCTTGTCTTCCAAGTTTGAGGGATTTGCAGCAGGACCCCAGATGACAATTGGTACATGCGGGAAAGAACATACAGAAGAAGGCAGTTCCCAAGTTGTTACGGGGTTTAAAAATTTAGACCAGTGCTTTTAACTAAGCCTATAGAAATGGCATGATAGAATCAAAACACCTAGCTCATGCCAGCATTTTGACTTTTGTGATTTTGCAGTAATTGAAGTGCCAAATGCTTTTTCAAGAATAGCCTCGCATAGACTGTCAGAATTACATGTGTCTAAACTACCGGTCACTAGAGCATGAATGATGAAGGCAAAGCCTGTTTTGTCTGGAAGGACTATACCTGGCACAGCAGCCAAAGCTTGAAAAAGGACACCCTTAGTAACCAACACCATGTGTAACAAATGTGAGATCTGGATTGAGGAATACCTCCCTATCTTCCAACTATGCATACCTGGTCATTCAGAGAAAAAACTTCATGCAGAATTGGCTGTGAACTCAGTCCTGAGTCACACAGTCAACCTACAAATAGTTCTGTTTTGTCTGCATTAAGTTTCAGCTTCTTTGCAGCCTATCCAGTCCTTCAGAGTTACAGCACAATTCAGCCTTTCAGCTCCTTCCCTAGGATCAGGTGAAAATGAGAGGGCGAGCTGGGTGTATGCTGAGGCCTTTGCAACCCAAATCTCTGGATTTGTCACACCAGGCCCTCCAGACAGATTCCTTACTCTGGAATCTGGCAAACTGGAGTCCAAGTCAAAATGGATATGAACAATTTTATCTGCAAAGTTCTTCACAAACAGATCACAGTGGGCTTCCATGGCTTCTTGTAACTTTCTGAGGACCATGATGTGAAAGGCTCTGCTAGATGGCACTGAGCAAGATCAACCAGGCACCATAAACATAGCTCGTCAGTAAGCCAAGGAACTTTTGGGAATCATTCATGGGGGGGGGGGAGAGGCCTTAGGAGCACCTGCGTTAATCCGTGGAGCACCGAAGTGATCAGGTCATCAGCAGAATGGCCAGCTATGTGAGTTAGAAAATCCCTCAGAGGCATCAGAAATCCCTTTCAATCCATCAGTCTCTAGGGGTTGACCATTTTAATTGGCCTCCCACCTCTGTCGTTAACCAGATTCTAAACCAGCATGTCTGCTTTACACCACTGCAAGAAGCTGTTTAAAAACGTTCTACTTGAAACTCCAAAATTAAGTGTTTTGATGAGTTACAGATAGGTAGCCGTGTTGGTCTGCCATAGTCAAAACAAAACAAATTCCTTCCAGTAGCACCTTAAAGACCAACTAAGTCAGTTCTTGGTATGAGCTTTCGTGTGCATGCACACTTTTTCAGATACACAGATACAATGCACACTTCTTCAGATACACAGATACAAGTGTGCATGCACACGAAAGCTCATACCAAGAACTGACTTAGTTGGTCTTTAAGGTGCTACTGGAAGGAATTTGTTTTGTTTTGACTATGGCAGACCAACACGGCTACCTATCTGTAACTGGAACTATGGAAGGCACCACATTGAGCCGCATGAAATGGAAATCCATCAACCTGTGTATCTGAAGAAGTGTGCATGCACACGAAAGCTCATACCAAGAACTGACTTAGTTGGTCTTTAAGGTGCTACTGGAAGGAATTTGTTTTGTTTTGTTTTGATGAGGTATTTCCTAGTGAAAGGTGTAGTTGCTGTTCCTACAATCCATGGTTTCAATTCATAATGCACTGATCACAGCTACTCTAGTCTCTTCTTCAACTTATTGCCCCCTTCTCTTGCAAAAAACCTGGAACTTAATGGAGAAATTAATTCTACAAAGTAATTATATTCACCAACACAGAGGAATTGTTGGAGATTTAGAGCTCCACTGGCAGACTTTATACACATATATAGGGAATATCTGATCATTTAGAACACATCCCAGAATCTAATCAGGAAAAGTAGTAGATATTTATTATTTCCACAACCTAAAAAAGTTCTATTAGGCTATTTAAAACCTTTCATTTTAGGCATTGATTTGGAAGTGGTAGCAGATCTTCTCACTGCTTTCAGATTTGTTCAGCAAATAAATTGGGGGGCAAGGGGAGTATTGCCACATCAGGTTCAGAATGGCTTTACAGAATCTGGACTGCTGCAGTAATGTCTAAACGTATTATAGAAAAATGAACAATGAAAAAGCAAATAAGCATTTAGAGTGATGGACTGTCCATCCCTAAAATGTGGACCTATTCTCTCTCTACGGAGAGAGAGGTCCATGGATGGTGAATGAGATTCACTTTTACACGCCTTCACGTGGTGGGCATGGAAATGGCCACCATACTGTCATTAGGTCTCCAGTGGTGGTGACAGCAAAAAGGTGTTTTGGAGTAGATCAGGGGGGCATTGGGGACCCCAAGCCCTCCCGTGTTCTTTGGATCCAAAGACCTTGGGCAACATTCTCTTGGGGTTGGGGGTATGCCAGTCCAGCCCCCTTGCCATCATCTGTCGTAGCTGCATAAAGCCAGCAGGGCTTTGAATTTGGCACTTTTTCTGCCGCAGATCCTTTGTCCCCTGCTGCTGTAGGATTGTGCTGTTAAAGTGAGTGAGCTGTTCTTCCAGCTGCATACTACAGTCACTTTGAAAACATGGTACTTTTTATGGCTGCCTTTTCTTTTCCTATAGCCGATTGCTTGTCCTTGAAAGATCATTTTCTGTTTTATTGCTAATTATTTTCAATTATACGTAATAAGGGCATCTTGTACTATACCATTTGGGTAATTGGAGGATCTGTATCCCTGGCTTCGCCGCTTGTTCGCCTGCCTTTTAAGAACACCTTCAAAAGTGCGTCCTCCTTGGTATAGTTGTGGCTTTTAAGGTTAACGATAGCATCTACTTTAAATGGCTTGATGTGGAAGGCTTTTTATCTTGAAGGTATCTTGTGAAAATAGCAAGTCAGGATTCCAAATCATGAGTTCTAGGGAATCTGAAATGTGGAAAAATACTGAGGCTAGCATGCAAAGAGAATACAAATTTTGTACGCTGCAGCGTCCTGCACAGCAGCCAGCAGGGGGAGCTTCAGCATGCTTCAGATCCACGATAGCCCCGTGAAACTTGCATGCTTTCTCTCTTCACACACCCTCCCCGCATTCCTTTTTATGGTCTCCTTAACGTGTCTCAAGGGTCTGTTCCAAATTGATTACAGACAATTTGCCCAGGATTTCGTGATGAACACAGAAGTCAGAAGTGGCGCCATTGCGGACCTAAAAGAGGATGAGGAAGATGGTTACTTCAGCTCATATGGCCACTACGGGATCCATGAAGAGATGATAAAGGTCAGCAAACCAGTAGAAGCATGTCTTTCTCGCCATAAAGATGGAAGCCATGGGGGTTTGTCCATAAGTACACTGCAGCATAGTTAGCTGCATTTTTAACCCTGACAGTACTTCCTGGTTGTTGCTCTGTTGAAAGCAAAGGTAAAAAAATAAAATTAAAAACTCACAATAAAAGCATGAAGGGGAAAACATTATGGAAGAATAAGCACCCGGGCTCAAGATGCAAAGGGACATGCACAGTCTAGCCTTCCTTTACACTGTCCAGAAAGCCACTCGTAAAGGTTTGTGGATTCCCTGCAGAGGGATGCAGTGCAGCACCAAAACAATTTGGCCAGGAATGAAAACGGTCAATTCTGTTTATCTCCATAATGGAAGATACTTTGGATATAATTACTTTCGGCTCATTTGGATATGGTAGATCCTGGTGGCTATAAAAGTAGGTGGTTGAAACAGAAAAATGAAAGTACTGCTGGCCTGAAATGTACTTTGTTCATGAGAACAATCCATAATTTTGTCAGAAATGTTTTTGTTCAAGAGATTAAAAAACAACAACCCGTGTGTGTTATATCACTGTTATCAGAATTTTATTTCGTGGGGGTTTTACAATAAGATACAACAACATATCTATTCTATATAATTGTAATGTAGAAAAATCCACGTAGGATTAGGTAGCAGGTGAAACTTGTGGGATGTAACCCACTGACACCAGTCAAGTACAACATTCCTTGTTTTCCTAGAGTGGACATTCAAGGGAATTTTTGGTCCAGCCAGTCGAAACTTCCTGTTCCTCCCGGCCTGGAGCGCCCTTCCTTGCATGTGACTAGTGGGTGGCCGTGACCTTTCCAGACCTGGTAAAAGGCCAAGGCATGCTGCCAATCTCTCTCCTCTTTTCCATCTTCCTTTTGTCCTGCAAACTTCCTGGACTGCTAACTGCAGTCATTAGGTCAACCCACATATGGGGTAAACCTGTTTGTATATGCTTGTAACTTTAAGCCTTAAGCCTGCCTTCAGGGATCACTCTGTGCTCTGCCTGATCGTGAGTAAACTTTCATTTTATTGCTTATGAACAAGACTGTGGTGTCTTTATTCTTTTAGGAGGGATTCAAGGGGTCTTACCAGGAAATTAGAACACATTTCAATCTGGACAAGCCAGATTGAATTGCCTATTGTCTTAAGAAATTTGTGTGAGTTTGCAACTACTTTTCTGCTCTTTAAAGGGGAATGCACTCTGCTAAGTAAAGGAACTTGCTAGCGCAAGTTAGGAAGGATATTAATAAACAATATATTCTCTCCTGCCACCCTGAACATTCCCACAAAACTGAAAGCACTTAGAAGAAGAAGAAGAGTTTTGGATTTGATATCCCGCTTTATCACTACCCGAAGGAGTCTCAAAGCGGCTAACAATCTCCTTTCCCTTCCTCTCCCACAACAAACACTCTGTGAGATGAGTGGGGCTGAGAGACTTCAGAGAAGTGTGACCAGCCCAAGGTCACCCAGCAGTTGCATGTGGAGGAGCGGAGATGCGAACCCGGTTCACCAGATTACGAGTCTACCGCTCTTAACCACTACACCACACTGGCTCACAGACTTAACATGCTAGGTTTTGTTAAGTCACTGGAACTCTAGATTCTGATCTATGTTATTCTTTGCTCTTATACTACTCAGTTGTTACAACTGAAAATATTCCACCTCTTCCTTCTGGGTCTTGTAGATCCCTGCTTACACAATTCATTTATGTGCAGGGCCTATTGTAGGTTTAGATCTTCAATATATACGAAAAAGATTGGGGTAGTGGAACCTGTCACTCTCTAGGTGCTGTTGAACTCGATCTTCCATCACTCCCAGTCAACATTGCCCGTGGTCAGGGGTGATGAGGAGTGCAGAGCAGCAACATCTGGAGGACCCAGGTTCCCGGCTTATTATTGTAGATCAGGGAATGCTTGAAAGCAAGTTAGCATAGGATCAACATTCCAGAAGTCTGAGCTGAAGTTGTCATCTGTATGTGGATGACATGCAGCTCTTTTTCATCTGTCAGTACCAAGACAGTGGAAGAAGCCCTGAGCAGATGTTTTGGGCACCTTGGAGATAGATGGTGGTAAACAAATGTACAAGACAAAGACATCATGGGTCAAGAAACCTGCTGATCTGGGTGGTAGAACAGAAATGATTCTGGACAGGCTTGCAGTCCTCCTAAAGGGCTAACTTACATAACCTGGAAGGCTATTGGATAGACCACCTGCACTCACATGCCCAAGCCTTAAGGCTGGCATCAGAGGCTCCAATATCAGATCCATCGGCGAGAGCTGCTAGGCTGGCCCTGCAACTCTGGAATATCCTTCCTGAGAAACATGTTCAGTACCCTTACTTGCAAGTCTTTGGAAGAGCTCTGAAGTCCTACAGTAGTACCTCGGGTTAAGAACTTAATTCATTCCGGGGGTCCGTTCTTAACCTGAGGTACCACTTTAGCTAAAGGGGCCTCCTGCTGCTGCTGCCGTGCAATTTCTGTTCTCATCCTGAAGCAAAGTTCTTAACCCGAGGTACTATTTCTGGGTTAGCAGAGTCTGTAACCTGAGGTACCACTGTATTTATTACAGTCTGCATATAGATAACTTTATGTTGCCATCTTTTAAAAACTGTTCAGTTTGGTGTTGAAGTATTAATCTGTTGGTTTATCTGATGGTTATTTTTGCTACTTCTGTTTTGTTTATTATGTTTTAGTGTTTTGCAATCTTACTGGATTTTTTAAAAAATAGACTATTTATAATACCTCAAAAACTGCCTCTCCCCATATAAACCTGCCTAGACTCTATGGTCATCCTCTGAGGCTGTTCTTCATGTGCCTCCTCCATGTGAGGTCCAATAACACGGGAACTGGCCTTTTCTGCAGTGCTCCCCATTTTTGGAATGCTATTCCCAGAGAGGTACACCTGGTGCTTTCATTATATATCATGTGCCAGGCAAAAATGTTCCTCCTCAACCAGGCCTTTGGCTGATTAATATTTTACATGTGTGTGGGAAGGGAAAGCTATTGTTTTTGTTTTAATTACTTGTGTTTTTATCTTGTGAACAACCCTGAGATCTTTTGATAAAATGCAGTATATAAATCTAATAAATAATATGCAAACTGCTTTACGAAGATGACTTAGCCTGAAAGGCGATTCAAAATATCCATTCTGTATAGCCCTTTATATAGCTTCTGAGGACTGAACATAGGATCTTTTTCATGCAAAGCATGTTGTCTGCCATTGAGCTACAGCCTTTCATGTGCAATTAAGGGGTGATTAAGCTCCACATGGTCTGAGATGCGTTAATTTAGATGTGTTAACTCTGTGTTAATTTTTTTTATATATCTTGGAGGGGAAAGCAGGATGAAATGTTTATACATGCCTTTTCCATTGTTGGGGAGGGCGGACTTGTTAACACTGGATTTGTCAGACTATCGTTTATATGTTTGAAATGGAAAATATTGTTTATGTTTTAAGCACTTCCCTATTTGTTCTGCACAAGGACCCAGGTTTGCCAGTTTTTTTGCTGTTGCAGCATTGCAAATAGTCTGTTTTTCTACTTGAATTTGGGCTTTAACATATATAATGGATTCCCTGTCTTTCCCCCTCCCCCCTTTTACTCTGTAGAAATATTATTCCTACACAGAAGCAGAGGGGGCAGTGGTTGATGGAGGGGGGAAAGAGGAGTTAACAGTGCCCCAAAATAAATGACTAAAGGTTTCCTGAGCAGCCGTGCATGTAGTGAAGACAGCAGTTGGAAATCTATTGATTAAGTTCAGGTAGCAAAAAGTAGTGAGGGTGGAAGTCTGAGAGATTCACAGTTGACTGCTCTTGTGACAGACAAAGAGAATTTTAATCTTAGGCAGTCTCACGTAATAGAGCGTCAAAGTAGTGGACACAAATAAATAAATAGCTCCTAATCCTCAAAAATGAGCATTAAAAGAGACCCAAATGAATCACTTCATTTCAGATGTTTGCAGTAAACAATACTGAAATGCTGTTTTGTTTTGTTTTGTTTTGTTTATAACTTGCACCTTCCACCCAAGTTGAATCCTCAAGATGTCTTGCAATCAGTGATGCGAAACAATAATTAAACAACAATTTGAAATTGGCAAGGACCATAACTAAGTGGCATAGCTTAGTTATGGGACTGTTTGCACACAGTACCTGGCTTCTGCAGGTCGGACTGGGAAAATGTCTTACCCAGTCCTTGAGGAGCTGCTGCCAGGCAGCATAGACTCTTGAACTAGATTGCCTTATACCAGGTCAGGCAACTGGTCAATTTTCCAGCAGTAGTATAAAGTAAATAGCATCAAGAACACCACAAAGTGCTATAAAATGCACATTCAACCAAGGTTCTTTTTACTTGCTATCTGCATATGTCCAGTGAGATAGATATCATAGGGCAGCAAGTTCCATAAACCTTGCACTGCTGATGGGAAGGACCAGTCCCACGTTTCCATTCTCTGCATCTCACATGGCACAGAGATGCATAGCATGGCCTTTCCTGATGGCTTCAGCTCTTGACAACACCTGGGTTCATGCAAGAGGTGGTCCTTTTAAATATCTAAAGCCCTGAATAGGGTGTTGGGAACCTGTGGCTCTCCAGATGTTGCAGAACTACAACTTCCATGAGCTCTAGCAACTGTGGCCAATGGTTAGTGATGATGGGAGTTGTAGTTCAGCAACTTTTGGAAGGACGAGTTCTCCATACCTACCATAGAAGATTTGGAACCTAAAGGTTGCTTGTTTTTTCAGTATGTTAAAATCTTTATAAACACCCATTTCATGTTGCATTCACAAATTCTTATTTATAAATTTACAGAAGCTTACAGATATGGTAGTCTAGCTCTAGTTGTTATTTTGCTTTTACAAACTCAAGCTCTGGAATATTGGTTGCTGCAGAGAATTGTACTTTCAGCGTTTTAGCATTGCATCCAGTGCTGCAGTGTCCAATTTGTATGCAAGCAAAGGTTCTTGCCTTTTTTTAGCTGTTCTCTGCGCACTTTATACTCCCTTCTCTTCTTTTTTTGACCACTGTCATAAGGAGCTAAAAATAAAAACCTTTGCTTGGCTGATTGGTTCTCTAGCCATTTGCAGGGATAGTAAAGCATATGGCTTGCTGGCAGTCTTTTTCCCTGCCTACGCATATTAAAAGGAGTGATGTTAGTTGCTTGCAGAGACAAGCTACATAGCCAGATCACATACCGATGTACTACATCAATTCAGGTGTGCGAACTGGAAAAACACCAGTATATCTCTAGTCACGCTGAGTGGGCACTGGAGCCTTTTTCTGAGCTTGGCATTTTGTAGAGTGACTTGCACAGCTTCTGAGATTCACTTGGCTATGTACCTTTCTTGGTTTATATGCATTTGCTGAAAATAAGATTTCTCCTAGAACAGCATGCTTTGCTACCTAGAGCTGACCAGTGGCCTTATTTACAAATAAAAGCAGTATATTACTTTTCTCGTTTAATATGACTTCAATCATTCATACCCCAGGTATTCATTAAGATTTGTGTTGGACTGCACTCAAGAAGCAATGTGCTTGATTCCTGGTACGGTGCTTTAAAAACAGGGGGAAGATATATATGAACCATACATTAAATATTTCCTTATGAGTAAAAGGGACGGGTTATATCTTGGAACAACAAAACTTCAGTATTTCATTTATACCCACTAACTTTTCCAATGTTGCCATAAGAGGCTAGACATGAATTTGCTACTTCCTGATTATTATTTTTTTTAAAAGGACCGTTAAACATGTCTCTGCTTAGAAAATTCCAAAACTTGGTTTGTTTGTTTTTAAAAAATGGAATACGGTAGGGAACATTGGAAAGGTGACAAAAGCATTTTATTCCACTGTAGTAAACTGTAAGTGTGCTCTGAACACATCTTTTTTATTTTAAACAGGATAAAGTACGCACAGAAAGCTATCGTGACTTCATATATCAAAACGCCCACATCTTTAGAGATAAGGTAAGTGGGCCAGCTTTAAAGCTCTTAATGTTCTTGTGGTATGGGACTCTCTGCGGTAATAAAAGCCTCTTGGATTGTATTCTTTCTAGAATTGGGAGACTGATGCTTTGACAGGGCTTTGATTCAATGTACTTGGGTTCTATTACACAGAGAGTATTATTATACTGCTGGAGGGTGCAGAGCACTGATAAGAGAAATTGCTGATCAGCATTGTCATTGTTCAGTGTGCTGTCTTTGAGTGTTCATTAATTATGATGGCATCGTTTTGTTAAACCTTTCCTTGTCTACTGTTCTTTAAGTGGCATCTGAAATAGGCCACATATACACTTATTTACAGTAATTCAAGGTAATTTCTAACCTGTATCTTGCATGATAAAGGCGTCATGGCCATCCCTAAGGAATTGGGTTCTGGAAATAGTTCAGATTCCATTGTTTTCTTGTGACTGATACCCACATAAATTAGGCTTTCCTGGGCAGTGTATAAAAATCTATTGTTGCTGTTATCTGTCTTTGCTGGGGACTGTATTCTGCTGTTATATGGTGCTACCAAGGAACAAGGATAAGTGCATGAAAGAGAAGAATGCTCTAAATACATGGCACAATCTGTTCCCCCTAAACACATACAGCAGGGACCCACTGCTGGGCCTTTTCCATTGTCTCCTTCATTGGCCCTTGGCAGAGCATATATAATGTCATTGCATTGTGACGTGCCCTCATTGAAAGGCCTGTCCATATATTCCATACAGATACATGTTGGCACTACACTTCTATGCCCCAGTTAAAATACGTTAAAGAACAGATTCCTGATTTTTTTATATATATAATGCAAGTTAATTTATTTGGGAACATTTCAACAACATATTTATTCT